>NC_044510.1:13914113-14019113 GCF_902362185.1 Chanos chanos
CTCTCGCGGACGGAGGTCGTGGCCTGGACCTGTAGCTCCGCCCACCCCTGGGCCACGCCCTCAGATGACCCCTTCCTGCGCGTCATTCCCGAAGTCTGGGAGAGAGAGTTTAACGTGGACCTCTCTGACCCAGACAAGCTGAGAGCTGTGTATCAGCAGCTGAAAACCACTGACGCTCCCCCCGCCAACGCCTCCGTGCCTCTGAAACAGGTCTGCCTCCCTTACCCCCCCCCCCCAAAACCCTGAACACCAGGGCAGCGTCTCCCAGTCAGGCTTCTGGAGGTCCACACCTCCTCAGGTCTCAGGTGTCAGGTCTCTCCCCTGCTCTACCACACCTGATTCGGCCAACCGGAGAACAGTCAAACCCCCTGATGAGTTGAATCAGGTGTGTTAGATCGGGGGGAGACCTCAGACAGACAGACAGAGAGAGCTGCGTAGGACATAGGACAGAGCTTCCAGATACAGGTCATGGAAACACTGCCTTACAGGATGGTAGAGTTCCTGTTCCTCTAATGCTGGAGCTGGTTCTTTCATACACTTACATATGCAGACATGTATGAGCTCACACATTAAACAGCTCTTCACCTCTCACATGCACTCAGGCTCCCTTCCGCTTCACTACCGCTTTAGATTCACGTTTAGTGCAGTGAACTGTTTACATGCATCAAGGGACCACGGTGGTTGCCTAGGAAACGGTTAATTACCTAAGTTAAAAAAAAAAAACAAAACCTCATTTGAAACCCTCAGTGTAAATATATTTATACTCACTGCAATGTTTGTACTGTCTGCTTTTATAATGGTTTTATTCTGCTTTTGCAATCCGCCGATAATTGCAGTAATCACTCACAGATACAAAGAAAAACTTTTCACAAACGCTAAACAAATCATTTTCATCTTATCTTGTGCGCTTGTGTTTTATGTGCATTGTCTGTGTCGTTGGTGAGAGATGGATGCTCTAAACCGTGAGGTGTGATATTCAATGATGTTACACGTTGATCGGGTCATCTGTGTGAACTGATGTACACAGAGCGGGTCAATGTTTGTCTGTGTATATTTATGTGTTCGAATGACAGACAGCTGTAATCTCCATTAATCTGTAATCTGTCCCCCCCTGTCCCCCCCAGCTTTTGTCCCACGTGGCTTTGCATGTGACCCTGGGCGTGCTGAGCTGGTTGCTAGGCGACTGGGGGTCGGTCGTCGAGGAACTGCTGCGAGCGGTGGCACGAGGTGCAGAGGTCGGGAATTTCGCGTTAACGGCGGAGATGTGTCGGATACTGCTCCCCGACGGTACGGAGTGTTCGGCCAGGGAACGCTTTCTTATTAAAATATATGTTTGTCTCGTCCCCCCCCCCCCCCTCCTCGGGAAAAAAAAACCTGCTGTTTTCGTAATTTGTTGCTGCAAAACTGAGAAGAAAATCTTCTCTTGTAAGAAAAATTTCTGACAAACTGTAACATGGACTCATCTGGCCAGAGAATCCTGACAGAACGCAGTGACAAGAAATGGCAAAGATTTAAAATGATTTCATTTTCAGTAGATTCGAAAGATTTTTTTAAAGAACGTTGGTTTTCTTACAGGTTTGGACTCGGTCTTGTTCCTCAAGCAGAAGCTGAGCCCAGAAGATGATGCGAGTTTGACCGCCGCCCATAACCTGGAGGCTTTCTACTGTTACCAGCAAATGTACTGTGATTGGTGGAACCAGTCACACCAGGCCACCAAACTGACCAATGGGCATGCAAGCAGCAGTCACCAAACTCCCGGTGAGGTTCAGATGGAAGATGCCAGCCAGAATGGAGGCTCTGACCCAGACGTCGTAGCTTTAGGCACTGAGGGCGACGCAAGGTCTACGTTGTGTTCTTCTCTGAGTTTCTGGAAGGTTCTTCTTTCAGAGCCTCACGCCATGGCTCAGGCTACCCAGAGAACCATAGCAGAGGTCCAGCAGAGAGTAGCCAGCCTGATTCAGCAACACAGCTCCTCCCAGGTGGTCCAATCACATCCAGAGACGCACACGGACTCCCAGAACCTCCCTCAGAACTCCAGCACCTCCACAGAGCAGGGAGCAGGTCCTGGTGGACAGAGGTACCTTGATATTTATCATGTAGAACAGGACCGCATTTCCCATGAGGCTTATACTCCGTATAAAGGGCTTGACCTCTGAACTGGTGTGGGTAGTGTTATTGAAGCCTTATGATGGTTTAGCAAATAACCAGTGTAGTGAAGGATATGCTCCTGGTTTTGATTTTTTTTTTTTTTATTATAATATTAAATAAACATTCATTCAGAAATTTGCACGGCTTGTTAAATGTTTTGATCACAATAATTCAAAATTGTTAAGTAGTTAAGTCTCTCTCTCTCTCTCTCTCTCTCTCTCTCTCAGTGGGTCTCTGACTGATGCTGATTCTCTCCCTGCTCTGACGGCACTGGTGTGTGAGCACCACAAAACACTGGCAAATTGTCCCGAATACGTCAAAGTAAGTTCATCAAAATCCACCTTGATTTACGCAAAGCATCTCATCTTCACACACTTTCGCTAACAGTTCAACAATTGATTCGATATTTGAAGGGGGGGCGGCGGGGGGGGGGGGGGGGGGGGGGGGGTTTCTTTGGGTGTCTTGGGTCAAGAAACTAAACTAAACCAGTGTCATTTTTCCCTGTTTTGTTCCAGAAATTTCCATTCCCTGATGTGCTGGAATGCTGTCTAGTCTTCCTGTACATGGAGAGGCACTCTGCGTCAGTTCCCCCTCAGCTCCGTGAGGAGGTTCTGGGTTTGCTGAGGAAATTTGGAACAACGGGCTCCTTCCAGAAATCTTGGCAGAAATTTGTATCTCAATCCCCCGAATAATAGGGGCGAAAAAGTTCTTTTCCTATTCACAATAGCACTTCAACAATTTTGGTCTTTCTGGGAAATATTTTATATTTGTATTTTTTGTTGAAATATGTAAAAAATCCTTAGTCAATTCCATGTCTGCACATGTAATAAAACACCTTTTTTTTCCACTAATGGCAAAGCGGTGTGAAGATTATTTTTTTAAGTAAACTCTTTCGTCCATAGCCACCTGATAGCAAATGCTAAAGTGAAGTTGGGGCACTACTGGATGTCTGTTCAGACTTAAGTGCAGACGGTAGTTTTACATTACATATATATCCCCCCCCCCCTCAGGTAATACCTGAGAAAAGTTGATTGTTTATTTTACATAAGAACTTTAATTAGCAAACAATGTTGGTAAGACCATGAATGACCTGAATGTTTGTGACTGAGTGAAGTGACTATCCCAAAAAAAAAAAATTAAAAAAGAAAACTACTGTTAAGTCACAGCTGATAGAAAACATTTTAATATACAACAGTTTCAAACAACAGATGGCAATAAAAACAACATTTGTTGAAATTTTGCGGGGTGAACAAACTTAAAAGAACGGTTACATAGAACCAGAGTCTCCTCTGTGGCCAATCCAATTCCCCAAAGAGAAGCCAAGAGTGTGTTCATTAAAAAAAAAAAAAATTAAAGAAAAGAAAAGAAAAAAAAAAAATTCATTCCTCACAGGACAAATGCTAAAACATATTGGCTTCTTCGAAAGGGTACATTTTAATACACGTACTTTCCAGCATAATTTTTAAAAAAAATTTACAAATCCATACAAGCACTTGTTCCACAACTGAATTGATTTTTTTTGTGTGTGTGTGTATTGTGTATATGAAATTCTCAATGATAATTGTTTCCTGAAGCCTGTGTTTTTTTTTTCCTTTTTTTTATAGAAAAATTTCAGGATCTCCTCAAAAGGATTCTGACTAGCTGCTGGTGTGCATTTTAAAATGCTATGGATTTTGTTTTTTTTTGTGTGTGTTTTTTTTTTTTTTTTTCCTGCTGTGCGGTAGGACAAGAACGCTGGTCCCATGCTTTAAAAAAAAAAAAAAAGAGAGGAAAAGAAAAGAAAACTTTTAAACTGTAATGCGGTAAAACAAAGAAAGAAGAAAAAGAAATAAGATAAAATGTTCCAACTGACTGCTTAGGAGCAGGACTAAGTAGAACGTTTGGAAACTGTGGCAAAACGTGGCTAGTTAGAGAACAGTTATTTTTGGAAAAGAAACAAAAAAAAAAAAAAAAGCAAGGAGATGTTTACCAAAGTCCTTTGGGGAAAACGTGTTTGTCAGAATTAATCTGTATCTTTGTTTTGTTTTGTTTTTTTTCATTTCCGTCTCATTTTTTCTTCAGGTTGGGGGGGGGGGGGGGGGGCGGGGAAATGAAATCGCCATGTGCTGGATGGGATTTAAAAACAAGTGCGTCCTCCACGCCACACGGGGGCTCTGTGGTTAACGTTTGGTCAGTGCTTGTTGTTGGTCTCCTCTTGGGAGGAATTGGAAATGCCGTTCTGATTTTGGGACGATCCGGAACCCAGTCCGTACAATCGCCCGCAGTACTTCGCATCGTCGATGTTGTCCTCAAAGAACAGCTGAGGAGAGAGAGAGTGACCTTTTCAAATAATGCTTAAAAATAAACAAAAAATAGGATGTCAAACAGTTCAAAATAGAAAAATATGTTTAGAGCAAAAGGCAAACGGTAAGATTTTCTGTCTCACGAAACACTGCCAACGCTAGCTAATCAATTAAGATTCTGGCTTAAACATTACACACACATATACATATGTGTGTGTGTGTGTGTGTGTGCACACGTTTCCAACCAGTAAGCCAGTCATAGCTGCTACCTTGTACAATATTAAATACTCAGTTTGGTAGAACACACACATACAAAGACTGAAGTTCAAAAAGAAAAAAAAAAATTCAAAACTAAAAAACAAACTGATTCTGGCCTGACTGAGCGACAGGCTGCATTGGCTGGTTCCAGTACCTCTTTCATTCTAAAGAAAGCCATCCCGGTGAGCAGGGAGTCAGAACCAGCCTGGTGCTGCCTGCCAATCCTCTTCAGCTCCAACTGGTCCGCCACCTCCTGCAGCCCTCCCTGTCAAAGAACAATGGACGCGATGTGACATTTGTTCAGTGGGCAGACGCTTTTTAGCCGAGACAGGCAGAATGCGAACCAACGCGTTACAACACAGAATCGCAGTCGCGTCCAGAGCGGACAGCTGCAAACCCACAACGGCGGGGTTTCAGAGGCTCTCCTAACAGATTGCACATTTACCGTGCGTGTGTGTGACAAATGACGTAGTGAATTACGCCATCGCCGTGACGGGACAGATGCCGACCGATCCAGATATAAAGTTCATGTGTGATTATTATTAATATCCAAATACTAAACTGTGTTCGAAATGCACACGCTTTTGGAATGAGTTGTCTTTTACAGTTTTATGACGTAAGACCTAAACCTGTCGGCTAATGCTTCAGGAGAAGAGTTTAAATTAAAAAAAACAAACAAACAAACAGAAGAAAAAAAAAAATCATTAGTCTTACCTTGAGGTTTTTGCAGCTCTTCATTAGATATTTGACGTCGTAAATGGCTGGGAAGAACAGGTTTAAGATCTGGAAGAAGTCGTGTTCTTCCTCCGGCAGACGCGAGTCCGTTAGCAGTTTCACCAGGTAGCCAAAATCATAACCACTGAGAAAAGAGAATATAGAGACACACTGTTAGAGTCTCCTCTCATGCAGTGACAATGTGAAGTAAGAAAAATCACAATGTTTGAACAAGCTGGATTCGCACATGATTAAAGATTAGACTAAACCACTCCATCTGAGTGGAGACCAATTTACACAAACATGCTTCACAATTTCCAACAGCAAGTCTGATATAATAATAATAATAATAATAATATACGTTTATTTAGAACCCAATATCACTATGAATAGTCTAAAAGGGCTTTACATGTCTATAACAAACTCAAATCAAAATTATATTATGCATAAACTTGAGAAAATAGAAAAGTCTTTAGTCTGGTTTTAAAGGCATTGAGAGAGTGTGCCTCTCTAACTTCTGTAGGTAAACCATTCCAGAGGAAGGGAGAGCAGTAGGAAAAGGCTCGGTTGCCAGCGGACTTCTAACGAATAATAGTCCAGAATCTTGAGAGCGCAGGGTGCGAGGTGGGTTATAGGGTGTAATTAAGTCAGACAGGTAGGAAGGCGCAAGCCCATGTAAAATTTTATATGCTAATAATAGGACCTTAAAACAGCTAGCTTGTAATGGGCATGACAAAGAAAAGCTGGCACAAAATTCGACAGCAACATTACTACAGGACGGTAAAATAGCTGAAAATACTGGTGCACATTACCTGTGGAAGGAAAGCCATTTGACATTTTCACACAGCACTAAACCAGAAGTCATGAGGAGTTCAGCAAAGTAAAGGGTGTCAATTCCTTCCTCCTCATGCTTCTTAAACTGCAGGCCAGAGTTCTGGAGCAGGTCTATTGAGTCTTGAGAATACATATCTTCCCTGAAGACCAAGGAAACAGAGGAAAGAAGGAGAGAGAGAAAACTTTTTTTAATCTCCTAACATTTAACATTTCAAAATTTAACCAATAGTTTTACTTTATAAATCATAAACAGGTGTGGCAGTGAAACTTTTGATAACAAGGGACCGATTTTTTTTTTCTTTTTGGGGCGGGGGTTTCACGTTATCACATAAACATACGTCAAATTGAATTTGAAGTTGAACTGCCACGTCGTGGTTCCCGCCGGGTAGTCTCCGTCCTCATTCATAAAAGTCAAACCGAGTTGGATAATTTTCAGCAGGTCAACGTTGCACCGGAGGAGCTGGTACTGATAGTCCACCGTGCTGCGAAATTCCCCGATGGGTCGGACCACCACTCCGGGGAATTCTGTATCCTAATTGGGTAGGAATTGAAAAGGTCACCGCGTGGAATAAACTTTAACTAACAGGAATGAATACACTGATGGTTTTGACCGAAATTCATTTATGACGCCACCCATTATACTACATGACAGTTGTTTGCATATGTTAAGCAAATTAAATTCCAAGATAGTAGTGCGCAAGAAACATGTTTACATACTTAAAGTTCAAGAATCGTTCGTTTACGCAAGAATCGTTCGTTTACGAGCAGCGCGCGCCACGCTAAATGAGTATATTACCATAGCAATGTAATTGTAGTTTTGAATGATCTGTCGTATTTTCCTCATCTCCTCTTCCACATTGCTCGCCCAGACTTCGCAGATAATCTGACTCGTATCTGCTAGTGCGGCTGGCATGGTTGCGGGTTGAAGAAGCGACTAAAAACCCCAGCAGTCCTGGAACAGGCACAGCGAGCAAGGATCTCAAGAAACTGAAATACAAATGCACTGACAATTAGAGGAGAGCAGAACGGGTGAGTACGCTTCAGTCACTCTGCAACACTGAGATATCTTCTAATTAACCACACACAAAATAACCACAGTGATACGTTACTGTGTACTGGCACTCAGTGATACTTTTCTAGCCACCTTTGATGCTATTTAAATACGTGCGTGTGGTTGCACGTTACTTCAGATAACGTTACGCTAAGTCACTAGCATTGCTTGCTACTTGACTAACATGCGATGACCAAACAGCGACAGCAAACCAACCAATTTGCAAGCGGAGCTCTATGTGTGCAATTTATTGGTTTCATCTCTGGCGCTATGAACCTGCGGTTGCAAGATGACTTTATTAAAGCGTCCGGTCCTGAGTGCGTATGTGTCGCAAAGCTAAACAAACACTAGCTAGCTAGAGAGAATGGATGGGAATACGTAGAGCAGTTTGCAGATGTTACACCCATACACCGTGTTGCCGAGAAACCATTAGACGAATGTTTCTAAACTTTTTATTTAAAACAATGTTAACTGTTTGAAGGCGTGTGTTAAATACCTGTTTGTAAGTCTTGTTGTGTTGGAGCAGCACCTAGATTCCGACCGTGCTAACGCTTGCTAACGTCCCGGCGGTTTCCTCGTCGTACCGGAAGTTGTGGGATTATGAATACGCACGCGCCCTCCAGATGCGCCTCGCACCTCTAGATGTAGGAACTGTGCGCTCCAACCGCGCATAATCCAGAAGTAAAATCCCTTGGATGAATCCCTTGCCGTTCACCGACAAAAATAAAAATAAGACTTTGCCTGGGTCATCGTTAAGAACACGGATCCATACAAGCAACAGTGGCAGTATCGAAGCAATAACCGCAATGATATTTTGTCATTTTTATAATAAGTGGTGAAAAAAAACCAAACATCATAGATATAAAATGTTGTTAATTCTATTTATTGTAATTCTGTACGACCGGAAATGCTATCCTTTACATTCAGTCTGCACACCTATCGCAGCATAGCCAAAATACTGAGTACTATATATATAAAAAAACCTTCAAAATCAACATTTTATATGAATTACATGGGATTTCCTAAACCAAGCTATATTAATTATTGTACACAGAGGAACTACAAACTCATCAAACAAGTATTTGAATGACTGAACCCTGTCCCAGTTCTCCTCAGTGGCTCTTTTCTTTGTCACCTTGGTCTCTATGAGCAGGACAAATGGCAGTTTTGATATAGAGTCTGTAAGGCATTTGAGTGGCTCTTTTGATTGAACACTAACACAGTCAGTCCTGTAAGAATTTTAGTTAGAGAAAACAAGAGCACACACACGGCAAGGGGACAGGAACACTGTGAGAGAAGTGGGGGAACAGGTCCAGTTTTCCAAATCTTATTCGACCCAGGACTTGACCAAAAAAAAAAAGAAGGAAAAAAAAAAAGTTACAATTTTTGATAGGTTTGTGTTGGCACCACCAATAGCAGGAAATACATTATCTCAAAATAGTGTTTTTCTTTCTTTCTTTCTTTCTTTTTTTTTTTTTTACACTTTCATTCAAGAC
This sequence comes from Chanos chanos, assembly GCF_902362185.1. NCBI lineage: Eukaryota > Metazoa > Chordata > Actinopteri > Gonorynchiformes > Chanidae > Chanos > Chanos chanos. Next base: position 13,922,897 of record NC_044510.1, read on the forward strand.
CATATTTTTTTGTTTTAAGAAAATCTACAGTTGTAATGTGCTGGTTAGAGAGAAGTACATTTTGTAAAGTTTAAAGGTGCGGATACAAGGTTCATGCTTTTCACCGTTGACAAACCAAAGTGTGTTCGTTTTCAGAAGACCCAGTAAAATACTTATATTCATACAAATGGGTAAAAAAAAGGACCCAAAAGTAAATACTGATATGAATCTGATGCATGTAGCTGAGTTTTCCAGCAAAAGTTTACAGCTATGATCACTGCACAATAAACCATTACTGATAATAACTAGCCCAAGCATTTGAATATGATAAAATATTCCAAGAGATGCAATACATGATTTTAAGCGTTTCTATTCATACAAGACGTAAACTGCTGAGGGGAAAATGAATATGTTTTTCAAAAAATATTCAAATGACCGAAAACCCCACAAGTCTTGCGTTCAGAGCGAGAGAGAGAGAGAGAGAGAGAGATTAAGACGAGAGAAACCGAATCATATTCTGCATCGATAAACGCCGATACACAAGATAAATGTTCAAATTTATTAACCGTGGGTGACGACAGCACAATTTGATACCTAAAAGAAACAGATCCATTTTCACTTCCAATGAAAATATACATTTGCACAAATAATGCCAGAGAACTGTTCTTTGACCGGAGAGAGAGGGAAAAAAATAATGCTTTCGTTATCCGAGCTGGTTTGTGGTCGCTGTTGGTTACGGTTGTCCTGAGTCCGCTGTCCTCTGAATGTGTGAAACCTCTAATACAGGCATTAAAAGCTGGAAAGCATCTTGGATGTAAGACGCACTGTTGGAAGCCTAGAAGTGAAAGCAAAAGGAAACTGTGGATGAGTGATGACACGAGTTGAAGAACACAATGTCGCTTTTCGCTTAATGTTCACGTCTAATCTCTACACGTGTACTCTGAGAGGTCTGCGTGAGTGATAGATTCGGGTCGGACGAATATTTGGAGTTTATATGTTTTTGAGTTCAGTCAGACGAAATGTTATCTGTTACTAAGACTGAGAAATGTAAGATAAAAATACAAACCTCTAGGAAGACGCCAGTTATGAGTGGGTTTAGGACCTCTCCTTTTTCCTGTGACTGCAAAACATATGTTTGTTTGTCTCATGAATGATCAAAGCGAAAAAGGTCCATTAATATTGCAATTTGCATCGCATTTAAGTAAACTAAAACGCAGCCAATAACAAAGTCCATGATAAACCGACATACGCTACATTTGAACTTTAATATATCTGTATTTTTAACGAGTAAAAAATGTAGATGTCATTTTAACTCGTTGGTAGCATATTTCGGGTTAGGGGATACATAGAAAGAAGCAGGAGAAACAGACACAGATGAAAAAAATAAAAATAAAAAATGTGTCTTACCCCGACAGTGGTTAAACAAGATGTGAACTTCTTTGACAACAGTGATATCTCCTTGCATAAAACGATGGTAATTCTGTAAAACACGCACACATACAGAGGGTTTATGTTGTTGTTGTTGTTGGTTTTTTTTTAAGAAGACTACACTGCTTTGATAAGCTGTCTGACGTGGTCGGGCTGTGAATGAGACTCACTGGGAGAGGATTTTGGCTTGTTCTGTGGCGGTCACCTCCTGCTCGTCGCTGTGGAGAACCATCTCAGCCACTTTGTGGAACTGTTCTATCGACCTGGCCGTCAGTTCCGCCAGACTGGTGATAGCTGCAGAGTGAACCTCCTATGAAAGAGCGCAACACACATACACACATTTGTGTTTTTTACTGAGGAATCTGGACCGAGAACCTGACACCTTATATGCAACCAACAACAGCCACAAGGAGACTGTTTCAAATATTCCCTATTGGAAATATTCCCTTTGCTTTAACCGGTCAGTTCTCTGACATCAAACAAAAAGATATTCCACTATCCAATCAGGACTGTTGATATTCATAATGTATTGTATGTTACCAAGTGAAATACTCATATGTCTCTGTCAAGTGTTACAGTAATTACAAATGTTACAGAAACACTGTAGCAGCTGATGAGAACTCTTTAGTGTATAACTATTAATAAACACCGAGCAAGCTTTAATCAGACAAAAAAAATAATAGTGTTCCATCGTTCAAAGAGCGAAACCGCTTTAACACAGGTGCATTAGTGTGGGCGTAACAGAGGTACTGAGGAAAGTCACCTGAGAGCGAAAGAGAGCTGCATGGCCTCGCACGTTCGCTTGCTTGCATTTTTTATCTTGTCAAAACTGTACTGAGATCAGCAGCTTTTTGACTTATTCATTCATTCATTTATTTATTTATTTTTAAGAGGACGAGGGTCGTTTCTGAGCGAGAAAACTCTGCGTCCACAAGAACAAAGGTGGCATCTCTTCATACCTCTACTGTGCATCTCTTCACGGCATCCTCCTCTTTCTTCTCTTCCTCCGGCTGCGTCTCCGCTGCTGGCGCCTTCACCTCGGGCAAACGGTCAAAAGCGTTCGTCCTGGCCTGAACACATTTAACCCCGTCAGCACCGACAAATCGACCATTCCAGTTAGCCTCCACTCAGGCAACTCCAGCAAAAATACTTTGAGACACTGGAGTTTTACATTTGTCGTGGGGTTTTGGAGAAACAAACAGCAACGTTTACGCGTCATAGATGTCTACGCCCGTTAAACGTTCATAAAGAGGTACTCTTTTGCTAGACAACCCTCTGAGAAGAACGTTGTTGCTGGATGGTAGAAGAAGGGAGCACACCTTTTATAAAACGGGTAAACGCTACGTACCTTGTTCAGCTTGTCGGCAGTGGCAGATATCTGTAGTCTCTTCAGAGCTTCCGTCAGCTCCGTCTCAAACTCCACGCCATCATCGTCTTTAGAGAGATACAAACATCGTTGTCAAGAAACTGGCTCCTGTGAAATGCGTTGCTAATAAAATGTCTTAACCAAAAAAAAAAAAAAAAATTGAAACAGTCTATAATTTAAATACTCAAAGGATCGACACCATTCCGGGACGGAGAGAAACGCCCCTCCTTTGCCCCCCCCCCCCCCCCCCCCCCCCCGAGGTCCGTGCAGTACCTTTGGCATCGTCCACGTCATCATCGTCGAATTCCACCAGGGAGAACGGCTCTTTGATGAGTTCCAGCTCCTCTTTCAGCTGGGCCAGTTCCTCGCCGGACAAAGTCGCCAGGACCGACTTCACCTGCGTGGAGAGACAGCTCGTCAGGTTGGCGAAAATCACGGGAACACGCTGAACACACTAAACCAGTGTCTCCCAGTCCCGCACGTGAAGGCCCCCAACACGTATGCTTTTTATATTTTTATTTATTTCACTCTGATCCACAGCAATTTCCAATCATTACTTACTATGTTAGAGGACACATGTCTCTGTCACATGTTCACAAAATGTTCTTTATATATAATTTTGAATTTGTGCTGTTTACACAGTCAGAAATGTAAGCTCTTGAGATACAGACTCTGATGTCTGTCATACTGGGACTGTGTCATACTGGGATTGTGACATTTGTCATGAGTCGTTACGTCACCTGAGGTCACAGTAAGAATGAGCCATCCTTCTTGGGCACGACCTTCTGATTACTAGGCCGTTTCCCTTACCATTAGATCAGTGGGTCTCAATCGTTTTTTGCCAGTTAAACCCAAATTATTTGACTTTAGTATGCCCTTGAGATTTTAATGAAGTGAATTCTATTTTGATATTGAACTTTTTCATTACAATCGAATGAAATCCCCCCCCCCCCCCCCCCAAAGAACTGCCACAAAGCCTTAAGGAATTCATGAACTGCCGGTCAAAAAAACCCCCCTGAACTACGATTTCTCAGCCTTGCTGCACTTGTTCTCAGAGAGAGGAAACCGTGAAGCTGAGCGATTTAACAGTACCTTCGACTCGCTCTCTCTGGACAGGATCTCCAGAGCCTCCAGGTGAGACAGACCCTGGAACTCGTCGAAAAGCATCCCATAATGAGCCTTCTTCTCCGTCTCCGTGGTTACCTGCTGGGCCGTTTCGTGCTCCTCCCTTTCTTTCGCCTCCCGCAAGACCTACAAATACGTTACCTTTTAATTAGTATTACAGCACAAATCTTTATTAGAGCACATTAACAAACAAGCATCAGTAATTAACTTCCCCTCTCAAAGACACATTCACTGTGTTTTATATTCGGTGCCAAATCTTCAGAAACTGACATACAAATCCACTTTCACCTCACTCCAGTCCATTACAAACATACTGCTAATACAAAGAACCAAACAAGCATAATGTAATGATCTATAATACTTCAAACTGGTTGGCAAAGGCCTGGAACATTTGGACATTATGTTTCCACTAAGAAAGAAAGTAGATATTGTGGATGTAGGAGAGAGTGTGGATATTGTGGATGTAAGAGAGACAGAGAGGATATTATGTATGTGAAAGAGAGAAAGTTGATACTGTGTATGTAGGAGAGAGAGTCAATATTAAGAATGTACAAGGAGAGAGTGGGGATAAGGTGTACCTGAGAGAGAGTGTGGGGATAAGGTGTACCTGAGAGAGTGTGGGGATAAGGTGTACCTGAGAGAGAGAGAGAGTGGGGATAAGGTGTACCTGAGAGAGAGAGAGTGTGTGGATAAGGTGTACCTGAGAGAGAGAGAGTGTGTGGATAAGGTGTACCTGAGAGAGAGAGAGTGGGGATAAGGTGTACCTGAGAGAGAGAGAGTGTGGATAAGGTGTACCTGAGAGAGAGAGAGTGGGGATAAGGTGTACCTGAGAGAGAGAGAGAGTGGGGATAAGGTGTACCTGAGAGAGTGTGGGGATAAGGTGTACCTGAGAGAGAGAGAGAGTGGGGATAAGGTGTACCTGAGAGAGAGAGAGTGTGTGGATAAGGTGTACCTGAGAGAGAGAGAGTGGGGATAAGGTGTACCTGAGAGAGAGAGAGTGTGGATAAGGTGTACCTGAGAGAGAGAGAGTGTGGGGATAAGGTGTACCTGAGAGAGAGTGTGTGTGGATAAGGTGTACCTGAGAGAGAGAGTGGGGATAAGGTGTACCTGAGAGAGAGTGTGTGTGGATAAGGTGTACCTGAGAGAGAGAGAGTGTGGATAAGGTGTACCTGAGAGAGAGAGAGCGGGGATAAGGTGTACCTGAGAGAGAGAGAGCGGGGATAAGGTGTACCTGAGAGAGAGAGAGTGGGGATAAGGTGTACCTGAGAGAGAGAGTGGGGATAAGGTGTACCTGAGAGAGAGAGTGTGGGGATAAGGTGTACCTGAGAGAGAGAGAGAGTGGATAAGGTGTACCTGAGAGAGAGAGTGTGGATAAGGTGTACCTGAGAGAGAGTGTGTGGGGATAAGGTGTACCTGAGAGAGAGAGAGTGGGGATAAGGTGTACCTGAGAGAGAGAGAGTGGGGATAAGGTGTACCTGAGAGAGAGTGTGGGGATAAGGTGTACGTGAGAGAGAGTGTGGGGATAAGGTGTACCTGAGAGAGAGAGAGTGGGGATAAGGTGTACCTGAGAGAGAGAGTGTGGGGATAAGGTGTACCTGAGAGAGAGAGAGTGTGGGGATAAGGTGTACCTGAGAGAGAGAGAGTGGGGATAAGGTGTACCTGAGAGAGAGAGAGTGTGGGGATAAGGTGTACCTGAGAGAGAGAGAGTGGGGATAAGGTGTACCTGAGAGAGAGAGAGAGTGTGGATAAGGTGTACCTGAGAGAGAGAGAGTGGGGATAAGGTGTACCTGAGAGAGAGAGAGTGGGGATAAGGTGTACCTGAGAGAGAGAGTGTGGGGATAAGGTGTACCTGAGAGAGAGAGAGTGGGGATAAGGTGTACCTGAGAGAGAGAGAGTGTGGGGATAAGGTGTACCTGAGAGAGAGAGAGTGGGGATAAGGTGTACCTAAGAGAGAGAGTGTGGGGATAAGGTGTACCTGAGAGAGAGAGTGTGTGGATAAGGTGTACCTGAGAGAGAGAGAGTGGGGATAAGGTGTACCTGAGAGAGAGAGAGTGGGGATAAGGTGTACCTGAGAGAGAGAGAGTGGGGATAAGGTGTACCTGAGAGAGAGAGAGTGTGGATAAGGTGTACCTGAGAGAGAGAGAGTGGGGATAAGGTGTACCTGAGAGAGAGTGTGGGGATAAGGTGTACCTGAGAGAGAGAGAGTGTGGGGATAAGGTGTACCTGAGAGAGAGAGTGGGGATAAGGTGTACCTGAGAGAGAGAGAGTGTGGGGATAAGGTGTACCTGAGAGAGAGAGAGTGGATAAGGTGTACCTGAGAGAGAGTGTGTGTGGATAAGGTGTACCTGAGAGAGAGAGTGTGGATAAGGTGTACCTGAGAGAGAGAGAGTGGATAAGGTGTACCTGAGAGAGAGTGTGTGTGGATAAGGTGTACCTGAGAGAGAGAGTGTGGATAAGGTGTACCTGAGAGAGAGAGAGTGTGGATAAGGTGTACCTGAGAGAGAGAGTGTGTGGATAAGGTGTACCTGAGAGAGAGAGTGTGGGGATAAGGTGTACCTGAGAGAGAGAGTGTGGGGATAAGGTGTACCTGAGAGAGAGAGTGTGGGGATAAGGTGTACCTGAGAGAGAGTGTGTGTGGATAAGGTGTACCTGAGAGAGAGAGTGTGGATAAGGTGTACCTGAGAGAGAGAGAGTGGGGATAAGGTGTACCTGAGAGAGAGAGAGTGGGGATAAGGTGTACCTGAGAGAGAGTGTGTGTGGATAAGGTGTACCTGAGAGAGAGAGTGTGGATAAGGTGTACCTGAGAGAGAGTGTGGGGATAAGGTGTACCTGAGAGAGAGAGTGGGGATAAGGTGTACCTGAGAGAGAGAGAGTGTGGATAAGGTGTACCTGAGAGAGAGTGTGTGTGGATAAGGTGTACCTGAGAGAGAGAGTGTGGATAAGGTGTACCTGAGAGAGAGAGTGGGGATAAGGTGTACCTGAGAGAGAGAGAGTGGGGATAAGGTGTACCTGAGAGAGAGTGTGTGTGGATAAGGTGTACCTGAGAGAGAGAGAGTGTGGATAAGGTGTACCTGAGAGAGAGAGAGTGGGGATAAGGTGTACCTGAGAGAGAGTGTGTGGGGATAAGGTGTACCTGAGAGAGAGTGTGTGGGGATAAGGTGTACCTGAGAGAGAGAGAGTGGGGATAAGGTGTACCTGAGAGAGAGAGAGTGGGGATAAGGTGTACCTGAGAGAGAGTGTGGGGATAAGGTGTACGTGAGAGAGAGTGTGGGGATAAGGTGTACCTGAGAGAGAGAGAGTGGGGATAAGGTGTACCTGAGAGAGAGAGTGTGGGGATAAGGTGTACCTGAGAGAGAGAGAGTGTGGGGATAAGGTGTACCTGAGAGAGAGAGAGTGGGGATAAGGTGTACCTGAGAGAGAGAGAGTGTGGGGATAAGGTGTACCTGAGAGAGAGAGAGTGGGGATAAGGTGTACCTGAGAGAGAGAGAGAGTGTGGATAAGGTGTACCTGAGAGAGAGAGAGTGGGGATAAGGTGTACCTGAGAGAGAGAGAGTGGGGATAAGGTGTACCTGAGAGAGAGAGTGTGGGGATAAGGTGTACCTGAGAGAGAGAGAGTGTGGGGATAAGGTGTACCTGAGAGAGAGAGAGTGGGGATAAGGTGTACCTAAGAGAGAGAGTGTGGGGATAAGGTGTACCTGAGAGAGAGAGTGTGTGGATAAGGTGTACCTGAGAGAGAGAGAGTGGGGATAAGGTGTACCTGAGAGAGAGAGAGTGGGGATAAGGTGTACCTGAGAGAGAGAGAGTGGGGATAAGGTGTACCTGAGAGAGAGAGAGTGTGGATAAGGTGTACCTGAGAGAGAGAGAGTGGGGATAAGGTGTACCTGAGAGAGAGTGTGGGGATAAGGTGTACCTGAGAGAGAGAGAGTGTGGGGATAAGGTGTACCTGAGAGAGAGAGTGTGGGGATAAGGTGTACCTGAGAGAGAGAGAGTGTGGGGATAAGGTGTACCTGAGAGAGAGAGTGTGGGGATAAGGTGTACCTGAGAGAGAGAGAGTGGGGATAAGGTGTACCTGAGAGAGAGAGAGTGGGGATAAGGTGTACCTGAGAGAGAGTGTGGGGATAAGGTGTACGTGAGAGAGAGTGTGGGGATAAGGTGTACCTGAGAGAGAGAGTGTGGGGATAAGGTGTACCTGAGAGAGAGAGAGCGGGGATAAGGTGTACCTGAGAGAGAGTGTGGGGATAAGGTGTACCTGAGAGAGAGAGAGTGGGGATAAGGTGTACCTGAGAGAGAGAGAGTGGGGATAAGGTGTACCTGAGAGAGAGTGTGGGGATAAGGTGTACCTGAGAGAGAGAGTGTGGGGATAAGGTGTACCTGAGAGAGAGAGTGTGGGGATAAGGTGTACCTGAGAGAGAGAGTGTGTGGATAAGGTGTACCTGAGAGAGAGAGTGTGGGGATAAGGTGTACCTGAGAGAGAGAGAGTGTGGGGATAAGGTGTACCTGAGAGAGAGAGTGGGGATAAGGTGTACCTGAGAGAGAGAGTGTGGGGATAAGGTGTACCTGAGAGAGAGAGAGTGTGGGGATAAGGTGTACCTGAGAGAGAGAGTGGGGATAAGGTGTACCTGAGAGAGAGAGTGTGGGGATAAGGTGTACCTGAGAGAGAGAGAGTGTGGGGATAAGGTGTACCTGAGAGAGAGAGTGGGGATAAGGTGTACCTGAGAGAGAGAGTGGGGATAAGGTGTACCTGAGAGAGAGAGTGGGGATAAGGTGTACCTGAGAGAGAGAGAGTGTGGGGATAAGGTGTACCTGAGAGAGAGTGTGTGGGGATAAGGTGTACCTGAGAGAGAGAGTGTGGATAAGGTGTACCTGAGAGAGAGAGAGTGTGGATAAGGTGTACCTGAGAGAGAGAGTGTGGGGATAAGGTGTACCTGAGAGAGAGAGTGGGGATAAGGTGTACGTGAGAGAGAGTGTGGGGATAAGGTGTACCTGAGAGAGAGAGTGGGGATAAGGTGTACCTGAGAGAGAGTGTGGGGATAAGGTGTACCTGAGAGAGAGTGTGGGGATAAGGTGTACCTGAGAGAGAGAGTGGGGATAAGGTGTACCTGAGAGAGAGAGAGTGGGGATAAGGTGTACCTGAGAGAGAGAGTGTGGGGATAAGGTGTACCTGAGAGAGAGAGTGTGGGGATAAGGTGTACCTGAGAGAGAGAGTGTGGGGATAAGGTGTACCTGAGAGAGAGTGTGTGTGGATAAGGTGTACCTGAGAGAGAGAGTGTGTGGATAAGGTGTACCTGAGAGAGAGAGAGTGTGGGGATAAGGTGTACCTGAGAGAGAGTGGGGATAAGGTGTACCTGAGAGAGAGAGTGTGGGGATAAGGTGTACCTGAGAGAGAGAGTGTGGGGATAAGGTGTACCTGAGAGAGAGAGAGTGGGGATAAGGTGTACCTGAGAGAGAGAGTGTGGGGATAAGGTGTACCTGAGAGAGAGAGTGTGGGGATAAGGTGTACCTGAGAGAGAGTGTGTGTGGATAAGGTGTACCTGAGAGAGAGAGTGTGTGGATAAGGTGTACCTGAGAGAGAGAGAGTGTGGGGATAAGGTGTACCTGAGAGAGAGAGTGTGTGGATAAGGTGTACCTGAGAGAGAGAGAGTGTGGGGATAAGGTGTACCTGAGAGAGAGAGTGTGTGGATAAGGTGTACCTGAGAGAGAGAGTGTGTGGATAAGGTGTACCTGAGAGAGAGAGAGTGTGGGGATAAGGTGTACCTGAGAGAGAGAGTGTGTGGATAAGGTGTACCTGAGAGAGAGAGAGTGTGGGGATAAGGTGTACCTGAGAGAGAGAGAGTGTGGGGATAAGGTGTACCTGAGAGAGAGAGTGTGTGGATAAGGTGTACCTGAGAGAGAGTGTGTGTGGATAAGGTGTACCTGAGAGAGAGTGTGGATAAGGTGTACCTGAGAGAGAGAGTGTGGGGATAAGGTGTACCTGAGAGAGAGAGAGTGTGGGGATAAGGTGTACCTGAGAGAGAGTGTGGGGATAAGGTGTACCTGAGAGAGAGAGAGTGGGGATAAGGTGTACCTGAGAGAGAGAGAGAGAGTGGATAAGGTGTACCTGAGAGAGAGAGAGAGTGGGGATAATGTGTACCTGAGAGAGAGAGTGTGGGGATAAGGTGTACCTGAGAGAGAGAGAGCGGGGATAAGGTGTACCTGAGAGAGAGAGAGTGGGGATAAGGTGTACCTGAGAGAGAGAGAGAGTGGGGATAAGGTGTACCTGAGAGAGAGAGTGTGGGGATAAGGTGTACCTGAGAGAGAGAGTGTGGGGATAAGGTGTACCTGAGAGAGGGAGAGAGTGGGGATAAGGTGTACCTGAGAGAGAGAGAGAGTGGGGATAAGGTGTACCTGAGAGAGAGAGTGTGTGTGGATAAGGTGTACCTGAGAGAGAGAGTGTGGGGATAAGGTGTACCTGAGAGAGTGTGTGTGGATAAGGTGTACCTGAGAGAGAGAGAGAGTGGGGATAAGGTGTACCTGAGAGAGAGAGAGTGGGGATAAGGTGTACCTGAGAGAGTGTGTGGGGATATGGTGTACCTGAGAGAGAGAGTGTGGGGATAAGGTGTACCTGAGAGAGAGAGTGTGGGGATAAGGTGTACCTGAGAGAGAGAGTGTGGGGATAAGGTGTACCTGAGAGAGAGAGAGTGGGGATAAGGTGTACCTGAGAGAGAGAGTGTGGGGATAAGGTGTACCTGAGAGAGAGAGAGTGGGGATAAGGTGTACCTGAGAGAGAGAGAGAGTGGGGATAAGGTGTACCTGAGAGAGAGAGAGTGGGGATAAGGTGTACCTGAGAGAGAGAGAGTGGGGATAAGGTGTACCTGAGAGAGAGAGTGTGGGGATAAGGTGTACCTGAGAGAGAGAGAGTGGGGATAAGGTGTACCTGAGAGAGAGAGTGTGGGGATAAGGTGTACCTGAGAGAGAGAGAGTGTGGGGATAAGGTGTACCTGAGAGAGAGAGAGTGGGGATAAGGTGTACCTGAGAGAGAGAGTGTGGGGATAAGGTGTACCTGAGAGAGAGTGGGGATAAGGTGTACGTGAGAGAGAGAGAGTGGGGATAAGGTGTACCTGAGAGAGAGAGTGGGGATAAGGTGTACCTGAGAGAGAGTGTGGGGATAAGGTGTACCTGAGAGAGAGAGAGTGGGGATAAGGTGTACCTGAGAGAGAGAGTGTGGGGATAAGGTGTACCTGAGAGAGAGAGAGTGGGGATAAGGTGTACCTGAGAGAGAGTGTGGGGATAAGGTGTACCTGAGAGAGAGTGTGGGGATAAGGTGTACCTGAGAGAGAGAGTGTGGATAAGGTGTACCTGAGAGAGAGAGAGTGGGGATAAGGTGTACGTGAGAGAGAGAGAGTGGGGATAAGGTGTACCTGAGAGAGAGAGTGGGGATAAGGTGTACCTGAGAGAGAGTGTGGGGATAAGGTGTACCTGAGAGAGAGAGAGTGGGGATAAGGTGTACCTGAGAGAGAGAGTGTGGGGATAAGGTGTACCTGAGAGAGAGAGAGTGGGGATAAGGTGTACCTGAGAGAGAGTGTGGGGATAAGGTGTACCTGAGAGAGAGTGTGGGGATAAGGTGTACCTGAGAGAGAGAGAGTGGGGATAAGGTGTACCTGAGAGAGAGAGTGTGGATAAGGTGTACCTGAGAGAGAGAGAGTGGGGATAAGGTGTACCTGAGAGAGAGTGTGGGGATAAGGTGTACCTGAGAGAGAGAGTGTGGGGATAAGGTGTACCTGAGAGAGAGTGTGGGGATAAGGTGTACCTGAGAGAGAGAGTGTGGGGATAAGGTGTACCTGAGAGAGAGAGAGTGGGGATAAGGTGTACCTGAGAGAGAGAGAGTGGGGATAAGGTGTACCTGAGAGAGAGAGAGTGGGGATAAGGTGTACCTGAGAGAGAGAGTGTGGGGATAAGGTGTACCTGAGAGAGAGAGAGTGGGGATAAGGTGTACCTGAGAGAGAGTGTGGGGATAAGGTGTACCTGAGAGAGAGTGTGGGGATAAGGTGTACCTGAGAGAGAGAGAGTGGGGATAAGGTGTACCTGAGAGAGAGAGTGTGGATAAGGTGTACCTGAGAGAGAGAGAGTGGGGATAAGGTGTACCTGAGAGAGAGTGTGGGGATAAGGTGTACCTGAGAGAGAGAGTGTGGGGATAAGGTGTACCTGAGAGAGAGTGTGGGGATAAGGTGTACCTGAGAGAGAGAGTGTGGGGATAAGGTGTACCTGAGAGAGAGAGAGTGGGGATAAGGTGTACCTGAGAGAGAGAGAGTGGGGATAAGGTGTACCTGAGAGAGAGAGAGAGAGTGGGGATAAGGTGTACCTGAGAGAGTGTGGAGGTTCGGTTCATCAGTCCCTTTGTTTTCTTAAAGCCAGGGTCCCCCTCAGCTATCACATCCATGGTTTTCTTCCCAATGAACTCCAATGCATCCAGACCTCCAGTTATGACTGTTTTACCCTGGCCAGCACAAGAGCCCATAAACCACACAGGCACACACACACACCACTGTGTGTTCACAGCCAAATGTGCAGAAAACATCTGCATAACAATTCATTAGTGTCATATTTTTTTTGTATCGATTAGACAAACGAGTATTAAAGTTCTTTGAGTCTTAATGAGGAAACACACAAAACACCCAAATCTCACTGACAGGTAATATTTTAACTAACAAAATCAAAAATTAGAATGACTATAACAAAACTATCAACCGCAGTCAAATACATAATGAAACCATCAGACATTCCAATCAGTATTTCTTATGATAGTTCTTCTTTGTTTGTTTTTACCGTGCTCTGAACCACACTGGTGAGAGAGGAAAGCATTCCCATGGCTCCGCCCATTCCATATGGCCCCTCCCCGTCTGGTTTGTCCGGCCCACTGCTCGGCGTGCTCACTTTGGGAGCCACAAAACAGATTAATGAAATCACACGTAACATCAGTTTTATGACAGATAATAAATAAATATTCAATGATCAGCTGCTTCTTTAGTGACCTTCACTGGTTCATGTTCCGCATGAAAGCAAATATTATTTAGTTCTTTGCCCGAAGGACAAAATGCTACTGACACCACAAATTTTTAATACAATAAGCTTTTTTTTTTGTCTTTACCGTCAGTTTTTTCCTCTTCTTCGACCCCTGCAGACAGTTCTTCTGGAGTGGGTATCCCTAGCGAAGTCTCAGCCTTCTCAATAACTTGGGACAGACCTTGACCTGTCAGGCAATGAGCAAATACACACAAAAACATGTGAAGAAATGTTCTGGGAAAAAAAGTGAAATGTCTATTTACAAAAAAAAAAAAAAAGAAGAAGAGGCAGTGACAAGATGCAGCAGCCATCACAGCGATGGATAATTTCTTGAATAATTCTATTTTATAATTATTATGTTACTTATTAATATGATTAAGCTAACTTTATTCATTATATGTGTACACTCTGACGGCCTAAGACCAGTGGGTGCTGAGCATTTGACAGTGAGGAGAAAAAGACACGATACCTCATGATTTCTCATTTATATATAGTTGTATAACATCCAGATCTGTACTCAACACTGTAATGTCTGCGGTTGCCATGGCGGTTGCCACGGACGAGCCTATGGGAGTCTATATAACAGCTTTCTTGTAACTCACCTACTGTCGCTACGGTGGCACTGGCAGTGGAAAGAATAGATTTTCCCCAATTTCCCCAGTAACCCCAACCGCTCTGTGCCACTGAAGACTGACTGGGCTCCTGTGGGAAACATATCCAACAACGATTCATCTCCTGGGCTTTTGATTTTACTGTTTGAGCCATTTCAGCAGTCAAACAACGAACCACTGTCATACATTCCGAATGAGCATTCGCAGGCAGTTTATTCTTTGTGTAGTACATCAGTGTTAACCTTCAGTTACAGTATGTTAAACTTGGAGAATTGAGTGACAGAACAGTTATTAAATATCTGAACGTCGTTATGAAGCAGATGTGCTACCTTTGGTGATTCTTCTGAGGGTTTTGGTGTCTCTGAGGAATCCTGTGATTCGACGGGAGTTTTGTTTTCTGGCCTTTTCCTAGTCTTTCGAGAAGGGGCGACGTCGGTGGAATTGTCGCTTGGAGTTTCGGGAGGTGAATCAGAGAGTGTCGGTGATGGTTGCTCCGGGGTTTTGACCTCCGCATTGTCAGCGGGGTTGCTGGTAGGGCTTTCATTGTCTGACATCTTAAAACATATTCACTTTTTAAGACAAAAAGGCAGAGAGAGAGAGAGAGAGAGAGAGAGAGGGAGATCTAATTAAACTTGATACAATGACACAACCGCAGTAACTACGACACTTGGATGGATCATCCATTGCACACAGGAAAACATGATCACAGACTGCAACTTATGAGCGGGACAACAGGAAGCTGTAACTAAACCATGACGTTTTTGTGAGGAACATTAACTTAACGAAGCAACAAACCAACAGACCCTGTAAAAAAGTGTAGAGATATGTCGTCGCTATTGAGACAGCAGTCAAAACAGCTGACACTGTAAGCAATCGTTAGCTAACTAGCTAAATCAATAGTTGGACAAAAACGTTAGGTAACCAAGCTGTTTCACTGTGATTAACAACGCCCCAGCGCATGCAGCCAGATCACCGCGACATTGATCAAAGCAGTAGACTTAAGATAAATAAGATGCTTCTAACCTATGAAGTCCTTGGGTCGTTCAGTTGGTCCTAAGAGCCCATAGAATGTACGTGAGGCCACGTCACTGGACTTCTTGATCCTTTACGTTTTTGTTTTGCTATCTTATCGTTTTCTTCTGCGACTAACGCATTAAAGTATGATTATTAATTTATCGCCACCTGCCGGTTTGGAGTGTGGGCGCTGCAGACTTGTAAAATTTAAACATTGTACCGTAACTCTATGTCCAACGATTGATATTTTGGAAGCAATGCGATTAAACTAGTGGACAAAATGACAGAAAACGGTGTTTAACTTATTGTTATCCACGAGAGAGTAAACAGAACAGTGAATTTAACAAAGAAGATATTTCAGTGTCCAGTTGCTCTTATTTTTAACTGTGCGAATTACCTTATTTGTTCACATAAACTGGACTTGCAAGTTTACGGTACATGGTTGCATTGTCGTTTGAATAGTTGTATCTTAGCTGTGATGTATTTTCAGGGATAGCATCCTCCCAAAGCTCTAACAGCAAATTTTACAAAACAGTGCTAATACAAATTGAACTACACGCCCCATAAATCAGCCCATGCGCTGATTGGCTCCAAGAAACAATGGTCCATATTTGTCGTGAGTGATTGGTGTGCTGATGCTATCCTCGATTCGACTCATGTTCGCACGCACTAGTAGAAACAAAAATGGCTGAAGAGGAGGTTGTGCAAACTTCTGGCATTTTGCAAGAAATTTTTACTTCGCCCTTAAATTTGAGTTTACTGGGCCTTTGTTTATTTCTGTTGTACAAAATCTTTCGCGGAGACAACCCCGTGGATGTGGGCGAGATCGAAGAGCCGTTGCCGAAACTAAAGAAAAGAGATTTTACTTTGGCAGAGCTGAAGGAGTACGATGGATTGACAAATCCAAGAATTCTCATGGCTGTCAACGGCAAAGTGTTTGATGTAACCAGAGGAAAGAAATTCTATGGCCCAGGTAAGACCCACTGCGTGAAAACATGCTAAAATTGTGCTAAATGCCTCTTCAGATTACGCACGATGTCGCACGCAGTTTGCGGGACAACGGAAAATCACGTATACCTAGGTATTCATGTGACAAGTGACTTGAATATTTAGTGTAGTCCGGAGCAGGGAGGATTTGAATCAAGTTTTACGGTTAATTTTGTTGCTTCAGACTTGTTTGTTAATATTAACGTATATTTCCCTATGTCCTTTGGACCACACCCCTACGTTTTCACTCCTAATGTTACAGAAATCCGGAGGGTGCCGAGCTGTTGTAACCCCTTACCTAGTGCTCGGTATCTTTTAGTCAGACTTCGTCATGCAAGGCTTCCTCACGCCAGATCGTTAGCACGTAATCTTATCTTAAAGAGAAACATTTAACCCATATTGACTGGTGCTGACTGTTTTAACATACAACTTTTGCACGCACTTTCTTTTTGTTTCTTCATCTCTTCTTTCCCACCGCAAAACCTGGTTAGGACTGTTTATCTTTTTGTGAATGAGTAATACAAGAGGGATAAAGGTCATGCTCTGATTTTTGGAAGTCAGAGTTCACGACTACTGAATTGCAATTTTTAAGTGTACGTTTAGAACCTGAAAACAACTAAATGACACTTGTTTCAGATGTTATATCAAAATCTGACTATATCACTATAAAAACTATATCACTATATTCTTGATGGGGGGAAAAATACAGTGGTCACAGGTTAAGATTAGAATTGCGTTTGATGACACTGATTCCTGGTTTGTTGCAGAGGGTCCGTACGGGGTGTTTGCGGGAAGGGACGCCTCCCGAGGTCTGGCCACGTTCTGCCTGGAGAAGGAGGCGCTCAAGGACACGCACGACGACCTGTCGGACCTTAACTCCATGCAGCAGGAGAGCCTGAGCGAGTGGGAGACCCAGTTCACCCGTAAGTAACGGCCCTTCACACACGGAGAACAGCGCATTCTGACCCAAACCCAGATCCAACACCTGCCCCGCCTCCCCTGTCCCGTCCTGTACCGCCCCCTCCCCTCCACCCTGTACCAGCAGTTTGGAACCATGATGCTAAGAAGAGCCAAACAAAACATGGTCTCGAGAAGGAACATTTTTGAAACAGCCACAGTAAAGTTCACCCTCGAAACATTTTAGGAAAGTTAAAAAAAAAAAAAAAGTGTTATGTCACAGACATGGAATTGTCAGGACTTGGTTGTAGTATCACTAATGACTTATAGGGGGCAGTAGAGCTTAGGTTTTGGTTTTAAGGTATTATAGTACAGTTCTCTTGTGACTATACCAGCAAGATAACTGTTATAAATATTATATATTTATATGATGTTTCATCTAATTCACTGACCAGCTGCGAATTTCTACCATTCTTAAGATATCACATAAGTTAATACAACTATGGGTTGTTTCAATAACTGTTACACAAATGTATCACACCCGATTCACATTAAGTTTTAATCATTAATAAGGCAGTACGCTTCATCATAGGCATCTTTTGTCGGGTAGAAAGAGAGAACTTTTCACTTTTATTTTTTTTTTATTTGTAATTTTAACCATTTTTAATTCAGCTCTTCCAGTTGCCCCAGGGGAAGTGGGTCATGGTTGGCAAAGTGCCGTTGAATTGGTGCCAGGTCTAATCTCACACGCTCTACCTACAGCCCTCTGACCTGATCAGGTCTGAATGACGTTTGTTTGTGAAGAACTGGAACAAAGGCCCGTGTGTCAGGTGTCCTTCCACAGGAACGATTAATGGCGCCTGCCGTTTTAGGACGGGGAGATAGAACCAGTGTTGGACTGGGCTTCTCCGATCTAACCTGTGAACGAGTGAGAACAGTCAATATGACACACAATCACTTTTTTCAGTGGTGTGTCTTATTTCCTTAATTGTGCTAAGGGTTGCTGTGAACACAGTCATGAGAAACTGGGGTTCTCTAAGTTTCAAGTTTAAGTTTATTTAAAGCCCAATATCACTGTTTACAGTCTCAACGGGCTTTACAAGCCCACAGGATTACAACAACCAGAGCAGGGTGGCACCCCCTGACTTGATCCTCATAGCGGGCAAGAAAAAACTCCTCAAAAATCCAGATGCTAGGGAAAATAAGGAGAAATCTTGAGAGGGACCTTAGAGAGAGGAGACCCCTTCTAGGCCAGCCAGGTGTGCAATAGGTGCCAACCCAGTGGGCAAATTACAAACAACACAGTGATAATGAAAATGAAAACACAACTAGTAGACAATATGAAGAATGATAAGACAGCATGGGGCTCAGCTGGGGTGGACGACACAGCCACAGCAGCGCAGGAAGCCACGAAGCCGCAGCAGCCATCAGGATGACGATGAAGAGAGAGATGACAGGGAGGGAGAGAGGAAGGGGGGGGGGCACCTAAGAAGAAATTAGCCACATTCAAACCAGACACTCATGCTCGAACAGATGAGCCACAGCCATGCAGGAGATGAGGGAGGGAAGGAGAGCATTATTGGAGTATCAGCACTTAACAAATAAAATAAGGAAAATAATTTTATAGAAGCATGTGCACTACTAAGTGCACTACAGACCACCCCCCCCCTTACTTTTGTGTTGTCTCACGTGGTGATGGCAGTCATGGTTTGTGCGGGACTAATATAAAGTTATCTCATTTATTTCCCTCTCGCAGAGAAGTACGACTACGTCGGAAAACTCCTGAAACCCGGAGAGGAACCCACGGAATACACGGACGACGAGGAAGTCAAGGACAAAAAGAAGGAGTAGAGCGTTCAAGGCTGTGTGTGTGTGTGTGTGTGTGTGAGAGAGAGAGACAGAGAGAGAGAGAGAGAGAGAGAGAGGGAGGGAGGGAGGGAGGGAGGGAGGAAGGGAGGTTAAACAAACACCAAAACATCACGGTACCTCTCTCAGCGGTTGTGTACTCTCGCAGGTGTCAGAATGTTGGTTGACGACCGTCAGTTGTCATTCCTTTTTTCTCTGGATCGTCATCTCAGTAAGCGAGAACCCAATGTTTCATCAGGACTTTAATGAGTCTGAGTCCTAGGATTGTGTCTCCACACTGCAATACAGGGTTTTTTTTTTGACACACGGTAGTATCTTTACGAGCTGCAATAGATCTTACTCTAGTTGGCATTTGTAGTAAAGATAGTGATTGTATTGCTTTTTACTGTCTTTTTATGGGTTTGTTTCATAATTGTGTTAATTTTCGGAACTAACGAGAAAAAACTACAATAATAAGAAGAAAACTACAAAAAAAATAGTATACTACAAATAATTGTGTATGCAGGGTTTTTTTTTTCTTTTTTTTTTTTTGCATTGTAAAATAAGTCAATAAAAATAAAACGCTGTATTCAAGGCCCGAGGGATGGAGGCTGTAAAGGAATGAACCATTCCGTGAGAGAATGTACTCAAATTCTGAAACTGAATCAGAGTGTTTGCTAAAGTGCCTGGATTGTATCAGAGAAATCGTCGTCAGGGAATAAAAAAATACACTACGTTTGTGTGTGTTTGTATTACACTGTCTCACTAGGACATTATTCACCTTATTTGTGTATATCTATCAATCAATCTATCTATCTATCTAATATATATATATATATATACATATATATATATTTGTGTGTGTGTGTGTGTGTGAATAATTCTAAAATTTACACTGAGGTCATTCAAAGCCTGTGCTAAGCTCTTGTTTTCTCTTTTACGTAGAGAAAATTTCTCTTTCATATGGATTTTATAAAGAACTTCAATATTTTTTACTTTGTTGTAGATTTGAACATTTAGATTTACATTAAGTTACTAACAATTATAAGAACAAGTAACAAGTAGAAGAGTCACTTCATTCCTCACCATCTAAAACCATTGCCTTGATGATTAGATGAGAAATTACTGTGTAATTCTGATCTACTGAGGTTTCTTATAGCCAGTTTCAAATTGAGGAAAGATGTCATTTTACTGATGGTTTTGCAGCCATGGGGTGGCATGAAAACTGATTTGTTGTTATGACCATTTAATGGATGGACACAACATATTTGCATGGTTGTCACAGGCTCTAATGTCTGTGTTTACATGGTTGGTTTAGGTGCATGCTTTCATGTACTGCAGCTAATATGCTATGTAGAAGTAAATTTATAGGGCCTGTCATAAAGGGACATATATGACTGTCTTAACAAGCAGTTCTTGGACTTCCCGTGTGTTTCTACCGTACACACAATCTCTGTACATCCTTATGTGTACAGCTTGCATCTCCATGCATTTTTTCACATCTGCAGGTCTGATCCAGGTTAATTCATGATCACATATAACTGTTTCAGCAAGGACGTTTTGGATTACTGTTTATACTGTACACACAAGCTCTATCTGCCTTTAAAAAATTACCCTAATTTTCGCAGTCCCAAAGCTCTAGTTTAGGTTGATTAAGGAAAAAGTTATGTGTCAGAAGTGGGATTCGAACCCACGCCTCCATTCGGAGACCAGAACACCCGTTCATGCGGAAGGTTGTAAGCCTTGAGTCTGGCGCCTTAGACCACTCGGCCATCCTGACACTACGTCTCTACCGAAAAGCGTAATGGTATTTAAAGGCCGTCATATGGTTTTTATGTATAATTGGCACAATACTGCATAGATTATAATTTTATTATAGATGTGTAAACATCTGAAAAACGAAATTTCTCTAAGCGCAATTGGATATATTTGAACGAACTGCAGTATTACACTTGGCATTCATGGTAATAACACACTTCACGGTAACCGTAAAACCATAAACGTATCCATATCTGCTTTTCCTTCTTTCTTTACGACCCTTAGGAGACCGAATACTTTTGCGAAAAAACAAAATAGTTGTTCTCTAAGACAGGTCGAACAAACGCTCACTGGTTAAGTATAAGCACGCATGCGCGCACTATTTCTTTTACGCGTTTCCGCAATTTATTCAGCCATTTTGTTTTAGCCTGTTCAAGGGTATAGACGAACAGCATCAGACAGACAGGAATAAGCATGTACCGATTCGCCAAAGCTGCTTTGAATCTCACTGGTAAGAAGAAGAAACATATGATTAAACTGTTTTCCATTTATTTGCTTCTGACTAACCGGAATCAGACAGTTTTCAGTTAAATGTGACCAACAGCATTTAGTGCTGGTTGTCGGCTAATGTCTACGATGCTAACGTTAGCCAGTTCACCTTAGCCACTTCTGAGTTCTAGGACTAACAATACATTAATAACATATGTACGTTAATCTCTATATTGTAAGCATGACATAACTGTGCATCGACCATAAAGGCATGCGCCCTTACTTTGAACATGGAAAAAATGTTGCAATCTCTCTGAACCCGGAATATGTGTCCTAAGTTAACCTTATGAAGTGTTGGTTGCTAGTACCAGAAGAAATAGAGGAAGTCACCACCTGCTAACTAGAATCTACCTCAGAGAGAAGGGGTTTTACCTGGTAGAACACAATAAAAGTCTTTTGACAGTCTATTTGACAGGCACTTAGTCTTAAACACCCATCCAACTACTGATCTACGTAGAGAGTGCGAGAAATCTGTCACCCATCAGTGTTTCTTTAAACAGTGGTCACAAACATCATGTGAGATTCGCCTGCCATGTGTAGTGTCTTTAATGTCAACAAGATTATGTCCTTGTTTATAATAAATAAATTTGTCTTTCTCTCAGGTCAAGGTGCACGTCAGGTTGCCGTCCGACACGGGTCCTCAGATATCTCCCCCGATTTTCATGCAAAATACGGCACAATGTTGATGGTCGCTGGCGGAGCTTTCTGTGCAGCTGTCTGGGGCTATGTACGAATCCACACGTGCTTTATTTACTGTCTTAACATATGTGTTAAACACACGTTTTTAAAACCTTTTGTGTGTTTTTCCCCCTCTGCGTCTTAATCAATTGATCATATTTTTCCACTATGCGGATGACATTTCTTTGCTTAATGTGTATTTTCTGCTGTAGGTAATCACATCAACCGGAATTTCATGGAATCTGTCTCCCGTGGGCAAGGTACAGCCTAAAGAATGGAAGGAGTAACGGACATGTCGTCTCTCCTCTCTCTCTCTCTCTCTCTCTCTCCTTTTCTTTTTCCTCCATGGGGAAATACCATTAAAAGCATCCTGAGGTTTTCTGTATCAACAGCGGATAAAGTTTCCACCGTAATTGCACCCTGTTGCCACTCAGGCACTGTCTGTAAAACAATGTAATAAAATTACGTTTATAACATGAAGTTGGACTCTTGAGTTTTGTTTTTTGTTTTAATTTTTCCCCTACATTGCTACTTGGCATTTGTTAATTTCTGTGCAGCAGCAGGAGAATGAGGACTTTTCTGTTTTGCTGATAATGTGCTGAGATGGGAACATGTAGATGAGAGGTTGGTTGTTTGTGTCAGATTTTTCAGAGTGAGACTAGTGACTGCCTGGATTTGTTTATGCCTCTCTTGGTGAGAGTCACTGTAGGATGTTTGATTCATATCGACCTGGGGGGGTGTTTTTAAGTACGTGGGTTAGTGATTAACCTGGATAAGTTAACTCAGAGTAAGTAGTAAACCCCCTAATAGAAGAGCCCTATGGCTTCATTTTCCTAGCAGAACAAAGTCAGAAGGCTCTTCTGTTAGGTTTACTACTTACTCTGAGTTAACTTGTCTGGGTTAGTCACTAAGCCACGTACTTGGAATACTCCCTTTGGTGTTAAATCCAACGCTTTTTTAAAATACCTGATTCTACAATTCAAAGAGTTTTCTAGAATATTTAATAGCTGAGTCACTTACATGTGTATTGGATTGAATCCAGTGCTATGAATCCCAGTGCTGCGTTTATAAGATGCGAGTCCACGTAGTGGTTGTCTGAGGTTTATAATGTGCAGGCATTTCAATGAGGTTTGCATATAATTGTTTCAACCAAGTGCTTCACACAGTCATTTCCTGCACGATTTTACGCGATATTCCGCACATGAGTGTGGATCTGTAGTTGTAATAATCAATTTAGCCATGAGGTGGCCCTGTTGTGCACAACAAAATCCTACATTGAGTACGTGCCTGTAGTCATCACGCTTCTCGACCAGTGAGAGGCAGTGTGTGACATCATTATGACATTCTTTTACCGTCAGGATACGCTGGGATTGCCTATGGTGCACAAATATACCAGTATACAAGTTTAAGACAGTTTTAAAAAAAATATTTGGAGCAGCACTTAAACCTCCCGGCAGCTAAACCTACCCATCTGCGCTGTTTCAGTGGTACCACACAAACTGGTTATCAGCTGCTTGATCGCTGAACTAGTGTCGAACACCAGCCTTAGGAGTTAATTACAGCAGACTGTTCACGCGTCTCTACGGACACGGTTGTGATCTGTTTCTTATTTTACCAATTCAGAGCACGGTTCTGTCTTGACTAGAGTACACGGGATGTTCTCCGGTTTCCTCTATTAAAGTCGTTAGCGTAAAAGTCTTTACTGACATAACTAATACCCAATGACCGTTCAGAAAACCCTGTGCCCACACGGCTCTTGTGCAATAAACGTTGAGTAAGCGAGAGAAGAACCGCCCATCCGAAGTGCCTCTCCGTTGCGCTAAGGTCATTCTCATTCGGGAACTGCCCAGCATCGGGATTCAAAGGCAAGGAGCAGACTAGCAGCGGAACAAGTCCTAATCAACATCCAGAATGTCTCTGTCAAATAAACTCACTTTGGACAAGGTGGACGTGAAAGGCAAACGCGTCATCATGAGGTGAGAGTGACCTCAAGTAATGTAGGAATTGCTTTTAGCGTGCAACGTTGAGATGGCGTTCACAATGACAGAATGAAAATGAATGCGTATTTCTAGTTGACCAACTTTCTGTTATACCTATACCTAGACAATATGAAATTTCGTACTGAGGGAGATAAAGATTCGATGCAGCATCTTGTAAAACGATTGGCCTCATTCCATGTGACATTACAGCGACAGGAAGTGTGGAGCTGTCACCGCTCACGTTACACCGCGACATGCTGTGCATAAGTTAGAATTCGCAGTGGATGCAAACCTTTCTGGGCGGTTTTCAGATTATTATATCGATTTTATCTTGGAACAAGAAATATGTATTTCTAGATTGACATTTTTATCATTTTATGAACGGTCATCGTAAGTTGTTGTGAACAGGCCGGTACTTCACGTGAGCTTGGTGAAAATGTAGTGTTAACGCATTCTTACAGGTGTCAGGTATGCGTAAATTCCTCCGAAATTCATATCTACCTCGCAAAAAATAAAACGCATCCCAAAACTTCAATATGCTTTTAGGAGAAATATCTGTCTTTTATTAAAAGAGCATTTACCAGTGCTATGACGTTTCGGATGATATTGGTTATGCTTCCTGTACATTCCACCGGCTTGTTTTAACTTGTTCTGTGCAAGTACTATACGTCTTGATATAATGAACCAAAGTTTACATTTCATACCAATGGAGAAAGAAAGAAATCGACAAAAGGGAAGTAACATCCTTCTCTGAGAGGGCGTAATTAAGCGGTTTGGGTTCCCGTGGAAATATTTAGCCACAGAGGGAGTTAGGCGTTTCGAGTTGCTATGGAATTGATGTTACACCTTGACAGCATCCGATTAGTAGCCCAACGTTTTCGCGCTTTTCACGCTGGCGTCATTCATATTATCTGTTCGTATTCTGAAAATTTACCACTGAGTCTGTACGGAGGCCATTTTGCACAGCCTTAAACGCTGAATCCACGTAGGATCTCACGTATTGCCGTGCGATGCTAACATGCACCTAGTAAGCTATGCCCTTTCAATCATGTTTTCCTCTTTGGACATAATAGAGGCCCGTTTGTCGTGTATATCAGCCCTGATTCTGTTGACTAAATATAGTCTCTGCTTCCTTAAAGGTGCTACCGAATTAGATGTTAAATTATCAAGAAAAAAAGGTATCAGAAGAGTGGGTTTGGGTTATGTAATATACAGTACTGTATCTCACACACAGGCTCGTGCGAACGTGCTGCATCGTGTGTGCGCTCGTCTGGTGTGTAGTGTGAGAGTCAGCGATGACACATATAACGGGACTGCCCTTCTCCTGTATCCCTCTGTCCCATGCGGATTAATTATACTAGCTTCTCTGAACGGATAGGTCTTGTCACGCTCACTCGACCTGTCAATCAGTAACGGTCTAAAAGTAATACATGAGAGGGCAGGACTCTGACCCTCTGATTTAAGTGGCTATTGTTTGTGTGAAAATAACCCGCAATAGGACGGATTGCATCAGTAGTGCTGTCATGACGCGCGGGGAAGTACACCGAGTACTATACCGCGCTTGCTTAAAGCTAGCGTTTTCTTTACGGTGTCAAAACACAGGTAGACTGTTCGACCATATTATGTCAATGATGCTATTTTTTATTCGTTACTTTGATTACCTCCCGACCGTGTGGAACTGCGATTGCGTGTTGTCCGTCTCAAAGTAATGATCCAATGACTGCGTAGCTAAAGGCATTTTTCCCTTGTGTATTTCAGCAAGTGATCAATGAACAGAGAAATGGATGGATGCAGACATAACATTAATAACATGTGGAAAATCACTGAAGGTCCTCTAGACCAAAAGTGCCCAAATCAGTCCCCAAAGTTTGGTTTTCATATCTCTCCATCACTGAATGCTGCTTAGCAGAGGAAGGCAGACAGACAGACAGAGAGAGAGATAGATAGATAGATAGATATCTCTAATAAAAAAAGCAGGAAGACTTTACCCCTCTAGTGTTAGATTTGGGCATCCCAGTCCTACGCTATAATCTGGACTCAAGGGAAATCGATACACTGCTGTATGGCATGTGGTTAACACCTCTAAAGAACAAGTGAAGTTTTTTGCGAACAGTCATGCACACAGTCTTTGACTGTGTTCTTTGTTATTTCAGTCAGTGGGGTCTCCATTTCGTTTTGTAGACTCACTGAATTAGTCACAGGAAAGGACAAAAATGACTGATAATGGGGGTTTTTTTTTGGTGTGGGGGGGGGGGGGGGTGCTAGAGAACCATAGTGTCTACCAAGTTACACATTTTCTGCTTCTGTGTATTAAATTTAAACATTTCTCTGTCACAGAGTGGACTTCAATGTGCCCATGAAAGATAAGACAATCACCAACAACCAGAGGTAAGTGTGTATATATGTAAATGTTCATTTATTGGTGTATTTGTCATTTGCTTAACTTATTTCAGTATAGTCTCAGCAATACCTAATAACTCTACATCTGCTTCACAACCATCCCTTGCATATTGTGAGAGAGACTAAGTCAACGTGTTGGTTGAACACCAGTGTTGAGATGATCTAGTTTAAGGATATGTTGTTAGCTTTTGGCTTTTGCAAGAAAAATAGGGTGTCTTGGGCCCATACAAGCCCAAACTCAACGACAGTGTGGCGTGTCTGTGTTTTCATTCAGGATCAAGGCCGCTGTTCCATCCATCAAACACTGTTTGGATCATGGAGCCAAAGCCGTGGTCCTCATGAGCCATCTGGGCCGACCTGACGGACACCCCATGCCCGACAAATACTCCCTGGAGCCCGTGGCCCACGAGCTGAAAAGCCTTCTGGGAAAGTGAGTTCGCTTCGTATGACTGGGCACCTGACGCATGAGTCATCGCATGTCGGAACCGCATATCAGACTGGTTTTTGTTTGAGTGGAACCTAGCAGAACTGAGCGTTAGCTGATTGCTGGGAAGTTTCGGGGGGTTGTATGTGGTCTCTGCTTACTGGCGGCAGTTACAGCGAAAAGAAATTTACCGACAGCGCCAAGGCACTTAAGTTTGGCTAGGACAGTCTTACGATACACGACTCCTCTGTCAAAAATACAGGTGTTCTCTTTGACAAATCTTGCTCTTCACACGCTGCTCCCTCGATACAGCTGAGGAATACGTTTATCTGTGTTCCGCAGGGATGTTCACTTCCTGAAGGACTGCGTGGGTCCGGACGTTGAGAAGGCATGCGCTGATCCCGCTGCTGGTTCTGTCATCCTGCTGGAGAACCTGCGGTTCCACGTAGCAGAGGAGGGCAAGGGCAAAGATGCCTCTGGAAACAAGGTGAGCGTCATAGCAACGGCTGAGTGGAGCAACAGTGACTCAGCAGAAAAATGCTGCGTCACTGTTCAGTGGTCTTTGACAAAGCAGCCTTCCAGGCCTTATTTAGACACCTGAAAATGAGTGAAGTATTAGGTCTAGAAATGCTTAAAAAGATGACGACTTTTAATAAGTTACATGCTTCTCACAAGGTAAGGTGCCCACAACATTTTCCTAAGTCCTTTTTGGTTATTGTACTCGAGAATTTCAAGAACTTTCCATAGTCCTGTTCGTTTACTGTATTCAAGAACAGTCCTATATGGTCACCAAAAAAACCCCATAGACTAACATTCAATAAATGTATGACCACCTGGTGTGCAATGGTTAGTGACCTATGTGCTATGCCACCATTAGAGTTTCTTCTCTTAAGGTTTTTTTACTGTTATGACAAACTGAAGCCCTGTACAGCAGAGAGCAGATTCACTCCGCACAGGAAAAATACACAGTGGCAAGCGTTTAGGACCACACAAGCAACGATCAGCAGATCTCTTAAAAAAAAAAAAAAAAAAAAAAACCCCACTGATATTTAGGATTGAAGACTAAAATTAGTCCTCTCCTCTTGAAAGTCTCCAAATGCAATTTTGTCTAAGACATGGTGCTTTCCTTGTCTCTCCAGCCAGTCCTGTTACTGGCCCCCGACAGCCTCTCTCTCTCTCTCTCTCTCTCTCTCTCTCTCTCTCTCTCTCTCTCTCTGTCACTCTCAAAGGTCAGAGGTTATTCTCACTGTACCATATTGGCTAGGGCGTGTAGAGGTGACCTCGTGACATTTAGTGGAAAGGGTTTGCAGGGGTGTCCGCCTGGTCGTGTTGCTTTTCTTGTCCTCTGAGCCCTGGTTGGAATGCTGGCTGTGGAAGGGAACAGATTTGGTAGGGCCGAGAGGGACAGGGGTGGAGCAGTAAGGAGGTGTCAGTTTGAGACACACTTCTAGCGTATTAACCTTTGCGACGCGCCGTCAAGAGAGGAGACGGACTCGACGGACGAGAACCTGACATTTCACGGGCTCTGTCACGACCTTTCTCCCTCGTCGGGTTCAAGAGTCGTGAACTTTGCAAACTTAAATACAGAGGCAAGCTGATCTGGGCAGCCTGCGGGTGGAGGATGGGTGGTTGATTCGCTCCTCCACCTGTATCTTATCATTCACAGCCGACAGGGATTTTATTGTCTCATCTACCATCTGTGCGTCGAGTTTATTTTGGAGATTCGGGGAGAATTGGGGGTTAAAGGAGCATCTGAAGTGTTTTGAATGACCAAATCGTTATAGATGGTCCTTTTACCTTGTGTCCTGTTTCTACAGAAGTTAATTAAAGCTCTCAGGGGCAAGTGTGTTTAAGCACCACCAAGCAAACATCACACATTTGTCTACAGGGGTTTCATCTTCAACTCCCATTTGTCCTGTTAATTAAGAGAACAAGGTTATGAAGAAAGGGAACACTGCAGACAATTGGGACAAGGCCCAATCATTCCCATACTTATTTAACCTAGGTCTGCACTTGACCCCATCGTGAGCAGACTGCTAGTGTGTGCGGTTGGTGTTTTTAGACTTTAAAGGTTTATTTAGAGTTTTTAAAGGTTGAACACTTAAGCATAAATAAGGGAGTGTTAATAAATTACCCTCTTTTGTGACAGAGAACAGCGATAGCCAGCCACAGCAAATGTTTAACCAAACTGTCTGTTTTTGGTTCGAGGTATATACGGTTTCAAACCTGAAGTCGGTTGACTTGAGTCTTAAGTGTTGGCATACATATTTGAATAACGTCGGTTGTTTTTTTGTTTTGTTGTTTTTTTTCCTCCTCTCTTCCAGACCAAAGCCACTCAGGAGCAGATTGATACCTTCAGAGCATCTCTGTCTAAACTGGGTGACATCTATGTCAACGATGCTTTCGGAACAGCCCACAGAGCTCACAGGTGAGGTTTGGCCGTCGTCTCTGCACCGAAGGGCAGCCCAAGGACACTGTCAACACGGGCTGCCCTTCACCTCAAGGTCAAAGAAGGACATGCATCTGCACCAAGGGCTCTGCATGTGCTGGACTTTACTGGTGTGGTGAATGGACAGAATGCTGAAATTGTGTTTAAAATCAGATTAAAAAAAAAAGATAAATAAGCAGTTACACAAACTTATTATCTGAAACTTGATCCATGTGCTGTGTTAAAAGAGAATGTGGACGGTCTAATATGTTAGACAGAAGTAACTGGCCAGCACACTTGATGAAAATCCAGAAAAGGTTAGCAGCTGTTAGCAGAGTTACCTGTAGTTTGTGCAGTTCGCATTAATTCTGAAATAGCTGACTTGCTGTAGGTAATTAGCATAGTATAACTGGTTCACTAGAGTATTGAGTACATTGTTCATGTAAACTTTGTATTAAGATTTCTCTCTCTCTCTCTCTCTGTCTCTCTCTCTTTCTCTCTCTCTCTGGGTCTCCAGCTCTATGGTTGGTGTTAACCTTCCCCAGAAGGCTGCAGGTTTCCTGATGAAGAAGGAGCTGGATTACTTTGCCATGGCCCTGGAGAAACCACAGAGGCCTTTCCTGGCCATCCTCGGAGGGTGAGCGATTCGGGACATGCACACACACACACACGCATACACACACACACACGCACACACTCACACCACACCACACACACACACACACACACACCACGCACACGCGCACAATCCATTTCTTCCTCTTCTTCATTTTCCACACTCTTACTGATATTCACTATGAAACGAGACAGAAGTAATCCCAAACTGGACAAGAAAACATTGTGGTTTTAGAGCCTTGTTCAGTGAATGTGTCTGTTAAGGCGTGTGGCACTCTGTCGGCTCACACACACACACACACTCACACACTGCCTGCCTCAGGACTTTTTTATCACGGGTTTTCTAAGGCTCATTTCACAACCTCAAATCATTGTTCCCACTGCCCCTTAGCAACGGCTCTGAGAGATAAGATTAAAGCTTTTGAGCTCCTTCTTAGCGGTCAAGGTTTATTTGTTGTTGTTTTTGATTTTTTTTTTTTTTTTCTTTGGAACATTCCTCGGTTTGTTAAGCAGACCTGACTGAAATAAGTATCTAAGGCATTTGAACGACTGGCCTCTCTCCCAGTCTCCTCCCCAGTTAACTGGATAAATTTCTGTTTTGTTGAGGACTCTTGTGCGCTGCATTCTTGTGTTTGGTGCTGCTTCAACACGCTCAGTCCTGTTAGAGATTGAGTATCTGAGTATCTGTAGTGGAAAAGGACACAAGGTGAAAGGAGACACGTAAGGGTATTGGGACAGGGCCCAGTCAGTCAGATACTTTTCTGAGGCAGACCTGTTGCTCGACAGTTTGTTCAGAAGCACGGCTGTCATAGAAAAGCTGTTCTAAGACAGTGTATAAGCGAAACTGTGTTCTCCTCTCTCTCTCTCACACACACACGCACACACACACACACACTCAGAGAAGGCCCCGTGGTGCCAGACCAGGAATAGACTGTCCAGTCTGGTTACATAACTCCACAGCAAGATTGTACTGTTCCTACTGTACTAATGTGTCTACTACCAAAGCCCCAACACAGTGTCTGAGACCTGACTCTGTATTCAGAAAAACTCCCTCTAATCGTTATTCCAACAGCTTAGAGCGAATGTTTCTCTAAATGTGGGTGGGGCAGTTTCTCTAAATTTTGGGCGGGGCAGTTTCTGTAAATGTGGGCGGGGCAGCCGTGGCCTAATGGTTAGAGAGGCGGGCTTGCAACCGGAGGGTCGTCGGTTCAATCTCCGGGACGGGGCAGGAAAAATGTGGGCAGTGGGAAAAATGTGGGACAACATTCCCATGGGCAACATCCACGGCTGAAGTGCCCTGTGACAAGGCACTTTACCCCCAACGCCCCCCCCCCCAGGCGCAGGCGTGCTGCCCACTGCTCCTGCTCCTGGTGTGTGTGTGTGCTCACTACTGGTGTGTAAATAATGGGTTAAATGCAGTGGTTAAATTCACTACTCGCTGCTCACCGTGTGTGTGTGATCTCAGAGATTCTAAATTCTAAAATACTTACATGTATATTTAGTGTTTTTTCTCCTTTTTTTTTTGGTTTTTGTTTTTTTAAAAAATCCTGCGTGTGTGATAACGGTGCCTGCTATTACGGCTCATTCATCTGGTTCTGCAGCGTCATTGATCGGTTGCTTAGCGACCAATCTGCCAATGAGGAGGCAGGAAAAGGCCACAGCCCCCCATATACGTACATAGACACCACGCAAGAGTGCAGGGCTGCATCCATATCCTTTAGCAGCTGGTCTCTAATTGGCTGAACATTGCAACAAATGTATTGCAGGAAGCCACATGTATTGCGTAAATGAAATACTGTTTTTTTCATGCTGACATAAGCAGTGTCAGAGTTCAGGGATGTAGTATTGTGCAATCTCTCTCTCTCTCTCTCTCTCTCTCGCGCTCGCGCTCTCTCTCTCAGATACACACATGCACCCACCCACACAGAGACTGATCACACTTTCTCACACACACTGTCTCTCCCTCTCTCTCTCTCTGTCTCTCTCTCTCTCTCTCTCTCTCTCTCTCTCTCACTCTGCGGTGGCTATCTCTAACGTGCAGTGATTACCTCAGGCAGTCTGCAGCGCTGGCTCCAGGTTGTTGACAAAGTCTATTGAGATGACAGGGTCACTGATAAGCCTTCTAACAATGCGGACAACAGTGACAGGATTTTACCGTTAACCCAAAGTGACTTAACATCCCAAAGCCTCATGTGAAACAGGAAAAGAAAAGCTACATTTATGTTACTGCTAACTCTACACAGCCTGGTGCGCTGTTTATCCTTCATCTGGTTAAGAGACAGATAGGCGTATTTAGAATTGTCTTTGGTTCGTTCATGCATTTATTAAACAATTACTAGTGCTTAATTTACATACATTCATTTAGCGACGTAGAGGGACAGCTGCCCAAGGTCACACGCTTCCGGAGCAAAGTTGGAATTAAAGTTGGAGTTTGAAACCCATTCCGTTCTGTGTGTTATGTGCCGTCTTCTTTGGCCACTTCATCCTCTTCCTCCACAATGTCACATCTGCCACAACAAGCCACATTCCGTCACCATGCGGAGCTTTAGAGTGAACGGGAGAGGCGCGTCGTGACTGTCGTGTGCTCAGGTGTCCTTTTGACCTTCACAGGGCCAAGGTCAAGGACAAGATTCAGCTGATCAACAACATGCTGGACAAAGTGAACGAGATGATCATCGGAGGTGGAATGGCCTTCACTTTCCTCAAGGTCCTCAAGAACATGGAGGTAAGGAGAGAGAGAGAGAGAGAGAGAGAGAGAGCGCGAAAGAGGAAGAGAACGAATCGATGATGTGTTGGCATCAGTTTTATATAAATCCACATAACAAAATGACACTGCTGTTCTGTCAGTTTATCATTTTCATCCTACCTATAGTTGTCAGTACTTTATTCTCTTACTTCCTTCTACTTTTCTAACGCTTGTATCTGGTCTACTACTGAACTCAGCGGTGGCACTTAAACAACAGACAGTTCCTTAATGGCTACGTGCTTGGTTTGTTTTCTGCCTGTCTTAGAGGCCTGCTATGGATGAAAGCATCTGCTGAATGAAGACATGTAAATGTCAATTATTGTCTGTTTGTTTGTTTGTTTTTTTTTAAATTGTGTTGTGTAGATTGGCACTTCTCTGTATGATGAAGAGGGAGCCAAAATCGTGAAGGACCTGATGGCCAAGGCGGAGAAAAACGGCGTGAAAATCAACCTGCCCGTCGACTTCGTCACCGCCGACAAGTTTGACGAGCACGCCAAGACGGGAACGGCCACCGTCGCCGCTGGCATTCCGGCCGGGTGGATGGTGATTAAATTTTTAAGCTCTATTTAGTCAATAAAAGAACAAACAGACTCGATGAAATATAAGGTTGTATCTCGTATCACTCATAATTTAAAGAGTAAATTTCATTCAGTTCAGCTCGCATTTTCTCTTCGTTAAATACTAAAAAATCTCTCTCTCCCTCTCTCTCTCTCTCTCTCTCTCTCTCTCTCTCTCTCTCTCTCTCTCTCTCTCTGTCTCTCTCTCTCTCTCTCTCTCTCTCTCTGTCTCTCTCTCTCTCTCTCTCTCTCTCTCTCTCTGTCTCTCTCTCTCTCTCTCTCTCTCTGTCTCTCTCTCTCTCTCTCTGTCTCTCTCTCTCTCTCAGGGTCTGGACTGTGGGCCAGAGAGCTCTAAGCACTTCGCTGAGGCCGTCGGACGCGCCAAGCAGATTGTGTGGAACGGGCCCGTGGGCGTGTTCGAGTGGGACAACTTCGCTAAAGGAACCAAGAACCTGATGGACAAGGTCGTGGAGGTCACTAAGGGCGGCTGCATCACCATCATTGGTTAGTAAAGGGAAAGAAGTCCCGGTCAGTTTCTCCCCTGTCTGTGTAAATCTGGGTTCGGTTTGGCCTCTCCTGTTATAATACAGGAAATATGATTTCGGCATCCTCAGATCAGCTGGGTTATGTTCATTATTTAATATTTGAAACAGGCGTTTTTCAAATCTGGATCTGGGGGGCCAGAATCCTGCAGGTTTTTGCCTTTGACTCGTGTTTATTTTTTTACCTGGGACACCTTTGCGTGCCATTTTCAGCCAGTCAGGGACCACAGTGTTCTTTGTGTTTTGTTGTTATGGAAACCATGAGCACCACAGATGTCCTGGGGTAAATCTGAGAAACTCTGATTAAGAACAGTGCAGGACAGAGTGAGGAATGTTTGATTCATTTTGAACTTTTATGTGAATTTTCTTTGCTTCCCATTCCTGCTCCTGCTGTTTGTAAAGACATCTTTTGTTTGTTTGTTTTTTAATTCCTCTTGTAATATAGGTCAGTTTTTTTGGATTTTTTTCACACTGCTCAGTTTATAAAACTAACTTTGCAGTCTGAAGCCATGAAACAACCACTTTGTGTATTTATGCTACTGACCACTAGGTGGCGCAAAGGTTCAGCTGCATTTTTGTGCCCATTTGGTTGTAACTGAGAGAGCTAGAAGGCTCTGATATTTCAAAATATGGCGACCATACACGCAATCTGTGACATTTAAGTCGCAGATAAACATCCTGTGTTCTCCTTATGTAAAGAAATGATTTGAAAACTATCCTTATTTTGGGAGGATGGGTCGGGGGGGGGGGGGGGGGGGGGGGGGGGGTTCGACTGTTGACTCACTGTTATCCAAACAATTGAACACTGTTACAAAAACAAACCCAAAAACAAAAAAGAAACATTGTTAAGTCAACCGTATTTTACTTCTTGGCCAGAGAATTGGCTGATGGGAAAAGAATGATTGTACAATGCAAATACTGACAGTGTCGCTACTTAGTAACAGGTAACCGTTATGCAGATACCAGTTAAACTAACTCTGTTTGACTCGACGGTTAAACACTGGCTGTAAAGATACGGCTAACTCCTGTGTGTGTGTGTGTGTGTGTGTATGTGTGGCGTGCGTATGTATGTGCGCGCGCGCGTGTGTGTGTATCTCACGCATTTGTCTCGTGTTAACCCCAGGTGGCGGTGACACGGCGACCTGCTGTGCCAAGTGGAACACAGAGGACAAGGTCAGCCATGTGAGCACTGGGGGCGGAGCCAGCCTGGAGCTGCTGGAGGGTAAGCACGACATCACTTCCTGTTCCAGCTGATAAGGAGTTCTGTGTTCCGTCTGTTCGCGGCGTCCCTTTGATGTTTTGAAACACAGACACAACAAAAAGCAAAGTTACCAAACAATTCACACACCCACCAAACGCAGCACCAACACTCTACCACCTTAAGTAATACGTTGTTACGATTCTGGAACCATTAATAACGGTCAATGGACTATGCTCCCCGGTTTAGGATTTGAACTTTGGAGATGTTATAACCTTGGTCTGTAAGCTGGTGTTGTTTAACACCATCCGGTCCATATGTAGGGCAAAGAGGAAGATGGAATGTTACTGAAGGAAGGGCAGACTGCTTTAGGCCTTCAGAGATGAGGATCAGTGTGTTAGGGTTTTGGCCTGATCAGCTTTTTTTTTTTTTTCCCCCTCTGCCTGCAGGTAAAGTGTTACCTGGAGTGGACGCCCTGAGCAACGCATAAACGCGCGGACAGATCGTGATCTCTACCTTAACGAAGCTTTCACTCTGTCTCTCACCGCTCTCGTCTGAAACTGTCACCTACGCGCAGACGCAAATGACGAATGCCCCTTTCTCTCCCTCTCTGTCTCCCTCTCTGCCATACAGACAGAACGCTGAACCCGGGGGGGGGGGGCGGGTGTCGCTCTCTCTGTCGCTCTACCTTCACCTAGAGTTCCTCCATTTTGTGTTCTCCTTGTCTTGTGTTAACTCACAAAATGAAAGTACTTAATAAACCAGTGCACTTACTCAACTCATCTGCTGCAGGTGACGCTAGCATCCACAGCTGTTACGTGATTTTGGCTTTTTCCTTTCTTTCTTTTTTTTCTTTTTTTTTTTGGAGGTGGGGAGGGGGGGGTTTGTCATTTGTTGTCACCCAGCGAAAACATCTTAGAGCGTATGTTTGTTAACGCAATTAGAGTCTGACAGGGTGTGTGCGTTCTGTTAAACGTGAAACGTGTCGTGTGCTGTAACTCTGTAGAGTTTATATTTTGTATTCGTTGCCTCCTCAACTAATGTTGGACATACTTTATGTAACTGTAAACCCTTCTTCCTTCACCCTGCCATGCTACCTTAGTAACGCACTTCCTACGGCTTGTAAGATAGTTGTTCCCTGGAACGGGCTGCACTGAGGAGTTGACCTGCGCTAGTGAAGCCAGGCAGATTCTCATGACAAAGGAAAAAATAAATATATAAATAAACAAACTGTTTGTTTTCTGCTCATTCTCAAATTTGTGGAATGTTTGAATATTGTGTTTTTGTTCTTCATATCTAAAGTTTAATGTCCTGTTTTTTGTTTTTGTTTTGTTTTTCTAGTCCATGCTGTAATAAAACTAAACTAAATATTATTTCACAAGCCACAATTTGATGGTCTGTACAGTAAGACTGAAACGAAAATGCTCTAGAATGACGTCTGCTACTTGTTATTTGCAGTAAAATAAAATGCGACGGGCGATAAAGATCGACGACAAAGCTCGCCATTTTTCAGGATTTTTGCCGGCCACTTCTTTTGTGAAATAAGCAATGTTTGGAGACCAGAAGTATTGGGGCTTGCTGTGGACCGTTATTTTTTGGAGAGTTGTTGGCCGTTTTTTTTAGCGGACTACAATTCCTACAATGCATTGTGATGTTTACGCAGACTCCTCCCTTACCTGATAGGTGCGCATCTGCTCTTGGACAACACCTTTTGCTTCCAAACAACAACAGAGCGAAAAGTTAATCTACTGTTAATACAATCACGAGAGGTGAGATTTTATGTCGTTATTCTCTAGATTTACGTAATGGTTAAAGTATTGCGACCGCTGATACTACAGAGGTGAGGACAGTTTGGCTGAAGTTTTCCCTTGTTTGAGGCCAAAGGTAGCCGTCTACCGCCACCTGGACGCATGGGCACAATGGGCTTCCGTTGTGCTCGTGCCGGGCAAGTTAGCTGTTCAGTTCTGCGCCGGAGTCCATAAAGTTTTTTTTCTCTTTAAACTGTCAAGTATTTTTTAAGAAACATTTTCATTTTTTCGCTACGTCTTTGTGTACCCGTTCACGTGGCCATCTTTTAAACATCGCTTGTTAACATATGTTAACTTAACGTTACGTGAAATATGAAATACATCAGACGTGAAAAGACGGCTAATGCAAAAGCAATTATCATTCAAACGCAACATATCACACTTGAGGGACGTGTTGACAAATGGAGAACAACGGACTGACTGGGTGGTTAGCTCCGTTTTAACATGTATATTGAGTTAAGATTTACAAAGAACAAACTTTTATAGAGGTAACGGCAAGCTTTCACAAGAGTTCTGAATGCCTTCTAAAGGGGCGAATGATGCCAGTAACGTTTGTGACTGGAGGAACACGAGAGGAGCCATGATCGCTGTTGAGGAGTGGAGTCCAGAAGAGGTTTCTGTATGGATGAGGCATATTGGATTTCCACAGTATGCCCAGACCTTTTTAGGTGAGAGACCGTTAAAATGGCATATCTGCCGGAAGAGTTGAATCACTCAAAGACCATAACTATTGTATGATTCATTAGAAACCGTTATAGTTGAATTTCTTTAAGCTGCAGGCTACATTTTCAGTGCTCAGTAGCACCACTGAATATTTTATTAGTAGTTATCATCACCACAAGGGGGCGCTCGATAACAGTGTAAAAGAAAAGACAAAAGGTAGTACGAAAAAGCAGGCCATTTTTACTGGATTTTTCTTTTTCTACAAAGTTTTGCGTGTCAAAGATTATGAGGGCAATTCGAATGTTTTTTATGTCTCCACAGAAAATTCAGTGTCCGGACTGGACCTTCTGGAGCTAAGCGATTCCCTTTTGGGTGAGTACAGTGGTTTATTTGTAGGCATACTTAAAATGATCAAAAGAGTCCATTCATGTAGAGATATTTATTTTTAGAAGTTGACTCTAGTGTAATTCAGGAAAGGAGTGTTCTCCCTGCCCGGGCACCAATGACCCAGAGAGAGAGAGAGAGATTGTGTGTGTGTGTGTGTGTCAGAGAGGGAGAGAGATTTTGTGTGTCAGAGACAGAGAGAGAATACCCTCTGTTCACTGATTTGAGGAAAATGGCTTTACCACATGGCAGAGGGGTTTACTTGTCTGTCTGAACCCGTCTATTCTTTAGGGAAGGGCTCATTCAAACACAGTTCCACATCTGTGTGTGTTCCACCTGCTTGCATGGATGTATTGGCTTCAAAAGCTATCTCTTCATTACTGCTGATAGAATCTAAATGATTCGTTGAGATTTTAAATTTGACCGTATGAACTTTGGTAAAACTGTTATACATTATATGTATAATGTATGACCCAGACAGCTGTTGACCGTGGTGAGCATAGATTTAAATTTTCCTCCTGGGATCGCGCTTGGATGTCAAATTTGACCGTTCGAGCGTTTGTCTACTGTCACAAACGGAAGAAGTTCGCTGAAAATTAAATTGTACTAAACTTGGTTGTACTTTATTGGAGGAATGCCATACCTCACCTGCAATGCCAGGTGGTAGATGAGAGGGGAAAAGTTAACTACTTAAGGCATCATTAAAAAAATTTCAACCCCCAGTTTACAGTAACCATAAAACGTAACTTCCTCAAAACCAGAGTGAGAATTTTTATGTCTTTTTGTTTGAGACCTCGTTTGACGTCCTGTGTATCGCTTATTCGTTCTAATGTTTTGATATGGTAGTTATTTAAACGCGGATTTTGCGGCTGATGTAGATGTGACATTGTGCTGTCGTAATCACGTGGTGTGTTGGGGACTGACATTGCAAAAAAAAGACCAGATTTACCTCTGTTTGGTCAAATTTAAATGCTGAGTTAGTATCTATGGTCGCGCGGAGTCGTACGGGCAACACGGGTTGCGACGTAACGCTGACAGGCCCGATAGATTGAGGCAGATTTGGGGGGTAAGGACCGAACCCCAAACAGACAAAAGCCTTTTGTCTTTTTTCTTTCTTTCTTTCTTTTTTTTTTTTTTTAATTCAAGGCTTGAGCGACGTTCCCAAGAACCAACAAAAAAGGCCAGGGTATTTGGCGAGCTGCCTGAGAAGGAGGGACCTCCACTTAAGAAAAAAAGGGAAAAAAACTTTGGACTCCCTTAAACTTTCTTGTAAGAGGGCTGGGGGTCGTACTCTGACCGGCTGCAAGATGATTTTGCTGCTGCTGCGACTTTGCGGTTTGTGAGAAGGGGGCAGTCCTTCATGCATTCTCCTCATAGCGCGATCTAGTGGAAAAGAGATTCCAAAAGTTTTGAACAACCAAAAAAAAAAAAAAGTTGAAACGGGACGAGAAGAATGCAGAATTTGAGGAGAAAATTGGAGGTATACAGTCGAAAGACCCCTGATTAAATTGAGTCGGATTTAACTTTTTAACTTTTTTTTTTTTTTGCGTGTGTGGAGTCCAATCTTACGAGCAGGAGTTTACCCTGATGCGTTTTTGGTGAACTTAAAATCTATGGAAGCGTATAAGCGGCGCCAGCTTAGAGGAATCAGAAAGCGGAACCTGGTGCTCAAGTTTGCCTGAAGATAAACAAACCCACAGAGGCGAGGTAACTGAAATATTTTAATGTGATATAGATCTTTACGTCCAGGTTATCGAGAGTAATTATTTATGAAAGACATACACAGTTAGGCCTAATAATATCCTTATAAAAGTATGCATAGCGAAGTTTCACTCTTTTCTTGAGACCTACACTGAAACCATGCGTTGTCCGTGATTTCATTGCCGTTATCTGGTTCAGACGACAGTGCGGTTTCTTGACAGTATAAATAACCGATAATATCATCGGTGTTTTTTTTGTTTTGTTTTGTTTTTTAATCAGGCATCATTAAAGTTGGCTCTAACTACCGTGATGCGACTCTAAGTGAATGGAGTCCATCACACAAAACTTGCCCGGTGAACGTTACTGTATCCAAACACGCCGTTACAGCAGTTGTCACAACAACCTATCGATATATGACGTGACCTAGATACTACGCTGTGGACCGTTAATCGGCTGTTGGAGCAATATTATCATAATGTAAAATAATCTTCTAGAAGTCTCTTATGTTTCTTCTGTGACCATACAGCATGATTATGCATGTTACGGAGTGTCTAACAGTACATCAACGGGTTCCACCGTCTAATCAAACATAAAGGCTTCTAGCATGTTGGACAGATAACTAACGAACTGTATTTTGTGAAGAAACTGAATTCTTTCGACCAGAGAGTCCAGACAGAGTCTCTTTTCCCCCTCCCCTGCCCCAAGTACTGTAGTTGTGTTGTGCAGCGTTGAGTCACTGGTCTTTTGGAGGGATTTTTTCGTGTTGAATGATTAACCAGTGGGTTGCGGAGAGAAGAGAGAATCAATGGTTGGAGAGCTGGCTGACTGATGTCACTCTGCCTGTGTGAGGAGTGTCACTGTGGAGGAGCAATGGAGGAGGAGGAGGAGGAGCAGGGTAGACATGCATCGTTACATGAGTCAGGAATGTAGTCATGTGCTATTGGAAATCAAAGCCAGAGCCAAAGTTACAGAGGAGCATAACGCAGCAACCCCTTCAGAATTCCTCTTTAATCGGTGAAACTAATGAATCTTCATTTCCTAACCGTTCCAGTCAACGAGATATTCAACTGCTCTGTAATGGTTTCGTTGAAGGCTTTGAATGAACTTTTTCTCTCTCTCTCTCTCTCTCTCTCTCTCTCTCTTTAAAGCTTGGACCTTGTTTTGAATGTAGTTAGATTTTATTGACTCGGTGTCCCTTGAGAGGTTGCTAGGGTAGCCATGGAGAATATTCCAAGAAATGTTCTTACTAGCACAATTAAAAGTTACCCACAGTTTTAGGAGCTGGATATAGAACAGTTGGACACTCTCTCTCTCTCTCTCTCTCTCTCTCTCTCTCTTTCTCTCTCTCTCTCCTCCTGTCAGCAGAAGAGTGCAGAGAGAGAGAGAGGGAGAGTTGGACTTTTGTTTAGTTTGTAGAGGTAGTGAAGGTTTGCCAGAAAAGTGCCTTGCCACACTGACTCACAGAGCTGGAATGTCGCTGACTGCTCACTCTTTCTCTTCTCTGTTTCTGCTCTCTCGCCCCCCCCTCTCTCTCTCTCACTCCCTCTCCCCCCCCACTCTCTCTCTCTCTCTCACTCCCCCCCCCCCCCACTCTCTCTCTCTCTCTCACTCCCCCCCCCACTCTCCCTCTCTCATTCCCTCTCCCCCCCCCACTCTCTCTCTCTCACTCTCACCCCCCCACTCTCTCTCTGTCTCTCATTTACATGCGCTCTCTCCCTCCATCTTTCTTTCCATCTCTCTCTCTCCCTCTTCTCCCTCTACCTCTGAGAGAGGCCAAGGTTTTGCCTGCTGACTCAGCCAAGAAGTCACACAAATGCTTTTTTTTTTTTTTTCCACTGAAGCCTAATGTGACTCCAGACCCTGTTCACTCTATTGAAGTTTCACAACAAGGCATGTGGATGAGTGGGGACGCTTTCAGATCCAGACCAAATCTTTTACAGAGAACGCCCCCGGCCCCGGCCCCGGCCCCAAACCATAGTCTGTCAGCCTTTCGATTTTTATTTTGCTCCAATTTACAGTAAATCTGGATCTTTCAGGATGTGATATCCTTAACTTTATACACTAAGCTTTGGCTCAGATGCAGTACCTCCAAGTCTGTCATCTGCAGTGGCACCAGGAAGCATACCATCTCCTCCAAAACTATTATTATCATTGTTATTATTATTATTATTATTACCCATAATGTTGGTTTGTTCTTCCAAATGAGCCCTGTTGTAGATTCATACAGATGTGACTGTTACAACTACTCATAACTAAAGAAGATGATTGACTTGGTCATTTTACAGCTGATGGAGATCCAAAGCCATCTGCTCCGCATCAGACCTGATGCTGATATTATCTGACACACTCTCACTGTACCTCTGCTAGCCCATGTATTATAACTGCTGAATGGCTTCTCACCACCCAATCAGAGAGAGAACCAGAGTGGTATGAATGGTATATGATGCCATATGTATAATGTTCAGGGTGGTTTTGTAACTTAAAACTTAACTGACTCACTTCTCAACCCAAACCCCCCCCCCCCCCCCCTTCACCCCCACCCCAACTGACTCACTTCTCAACCCCCCCCCCCCCCCCAACCCTCAGCCTCCTGGGGGAATTATTCTCTCGCATTTCTTCTGAGGAATTCTTTGACGTAGAATGGAGCTTTTTGGCAGAGAGGGAGAGAGAGAAAATATGACCGAGAGAGAGAGAGAGGAATATGGAGAACAGGATGGTGTTATATTAGGATAGGTAAGTCAATGCTCCTGGAAGAGTCACCTGGAGTACTGGTTTCTGTCCTCCTGTCGGGGAAACAGACAGACAGACAGACAAACGGACGGATACCTCGTTACGGTGGAATGTGTGACCGTGTGAACTGGGCGGGACCGTGTCTCACCTCAGAACACTCATCAGGTCTCGGAATCCGATGTGTCACTCCACGATATTTAGGATCATCCGTTGCTTCTAGACAATGACGCCGTCATAGGTGGCCCAAATTAAGCACGCCTCCCCCCCACACCAGGCATTGTTTTCAAGCTCCTCTTGTAGATGTGTTGTTTCGTGTTTTTGGAGTTGTTTGTGTGCGAGTCTGAGGACTTTTTCCTGTAATGACGAGCATACGGAAATTTTACTCTGGAGACAGGATTTTTGTGAGGGGAAATTTTGATTACATTCGTCTCATACCTCGTGTAACGGCCAATCAGAACTCGCCGGACGGCATGCCATTCCCAAAAGGCGAAGTCCTCTGAACTTAAAAACCGTCAGGTATCCTTTGGCTCTCGTCTCTTTCTTCCTCGTCTGGCCTGTCACACCGGTGAGTGTGCAGGTTCTGGAATGAGAACACACACATTCTTTTTTTTTTCTTTTCTTTTCTTTTCTTTTCTTTTTTTTCCCTTCCCTTCCCTGTTGGAACGCTTTTTTTGTACAAGCAATTAAACGTTATCAGCTTTTGCCGAGTCACTCCCCAAAACCTTCATCGTACAAAAGCTACGACTTTTCTTTTCTTCTTCTTCTTCTTCTTCTTCTTCTTTTTTTTTTTGTTTTTTTTTTGTTTTCGCAGATATGGATCTGCTCTGACAAATCAGCACAACTCACTTTTTCTTTTTTCTTTTTCTTTTCTTTTTTTTTCCCCTCCTCCTCCTCCTCCTCCTTCTCCACTTTATACAAAGAAGCAATAAATTGGAGCAGGGCCTTCAGTGACAGAGACGAAATGTCCTTCTCATCTCACCACCACATGCTTTCCATTACCGCCTGGATTGGGGGGGGGGGGGGGGGGGGGGACTAAGTAACTGTTTCTGAATGCTTGGGCCTGTATCAGGGGGCTCGTGTGGGGGGGATGAGGGGGGAGCGGGTGAGAGGTGTGGGGGGGGAGGGGGTGACCACATTAGAGAAACTTTGCAGGAGTAGGCGAGAAGAGGAGAAGAAAAGAGAAGTGACTGCGAGTGTGTGTGTGTGCGTGTGTGTGTGTGCGTGTGTGTGTGTGCGTGTGTGTGCGTGTGTGTGCGTGTGTGTGTGTGTGTGTGTGTGTGTGTGTGTGTGTGTGTGTGTGTGTGTTTGTGTCTTATGTTAGGCAGCACTGGAGGTTGCAGGTTTTGCAATCCAGCAGGGTCACCTCAGTGACCTGGATCTTTCCTCCGGCATCTGACTCCGCACATCTGCATTCAAAATCTCCTCATTTTACCCACGGTTAAGAGCTGCTTTGGGTCTGATAATGTGGGTTTTCTCTCAAGAGGATAGACGGAGAGAGGGAGAAAATTTGACAATGCACCTTTATATCTGGGTCAAATGAAGAATGACCGGGGGGGGGGGGGTTTGTTTGTTTTTTGTGACTATGCATATCCAAGCTGAAGTGAAGCCCGTTTTCATTTCTCTAAATGTTGAATGGGGTGTTTTTGGTTTTGGCCTGAATGTCTTTCTCTGCTGTCTCTCTCTCTCTCTCTCTCTCTATTTAAGTTCTCAGTAGAACCTTTGGCATGTTTAATGGTACACAAGTTCCCCTGTACTTAATCACAACACCTGTCAAATATAGTTGACAAGGAAGGAAGGTCGACTTTTTTTTTTGTTTGTTTGGTTTTCGGAGGAACAGAGGAGCAGTGAACATGGAAAAAGACAGAGAGAGAGAGAGAGAGAAAGCAAGAGCACAGAGCAGATGTGTATGACTTTCTTGGCCTAGTTTTTTTTTTTTTCCTCAGTCTCCCAGTGTGAGAATCTCCTCGGGTCCTGTTGGCCCTGGTCAGTCACGGCCAGTCAGGCGAAGCTGTTCTTTACGCACACTCTTCCCTAAATCTCCACTACACAACTCCACATCTCTCCCCCCATGTCCTCCACATCTCTCCCCCCATGTCCTCCACATCTCTCCCCCCGTGTCCTCCACATCTCTCCCCCCGCGTCCTCCACATCTCTCCCCCCGCGTCCTCCACATCTCTCCCCCTGCGTCCTCCACATCTCTCCCCCTGCATCCTCCACATCTCTCCTTCCGTGTCCTCCACATCTCTCCCTCTGTGTCCTCCTCATCTCTCCCTCTGTGTCCTCCTCATCTCTCCCCCTGTGTCCTCCACATCTCTCCCCCCCGTGTCCTCCACATCTCTCCCCCCGTGTCCTCCT
Source organism: Chanos chanos (assembly GCF_902362185.1). Taxonomy (NCBI): domain Eukaryota; kingdom Metazoa; phylum Chordata; class Actinopteri; order Gonorynchiformes; family Chanidae; genus Chanos; species Chanos chanos. The sequence goes on from NC_044510.1 coordinate 13,966,703, forward strand.
CATCTCTCCCCCCGTGTCCTCCTCATTTCTCCCCCCCGTGTCCTCCTCATCTCTCCCTCTGTGTCCTCATCATCTCTCCCCATGTGTCCCCCACATCTCTCCCTCTGTGTCCTCCATATCTCTCTCCCACCAAGTGCTCCTAACTCTGCACCTCCCACTCTTTGTGCACTCTGCTGCACCAGACCTCTCACTCTCCACTCACTCCCTGTTCTTTATACCAGACCTCTCACTCTCCACTCACTCCCTGTTCTTTATGCCAGACCTCTCTGGGCTGGAATGTTGCATTTCCTGCTCTTTATGCCATGTGTTTCTCAGTTTGCCCCTTTGTGTACACACACACACACACTCTCTCTCTCTCATTATATCTCTGTCTCTTTCTCTCTCTGTCTCTCTTTTCTTTCTCTGAGTGTAATCTGATTATCATTGAGAAAACTGCATTGACGTGGTCCGCTCTGTTAGTCCATTGTATTGTCCTTTCATTCCTTGTCTCAGTTTCTTTCTTTCTTTCTTTCTTTCTTTCTTTCTTACTCCTGCTCTCTCTTTCTCTCTCTCTCTCCATTTCTGCCGCATTTTTCATGTTAGCTCTTTTATCGTTCTTTTGACTAAAAAACATGTCTTTATCTCTCTGTCCTAGGTTCTGCATACACCACCCCTCCAGCCCTGTGTTTCTGCACCGCCAAAACAATATTAGCAGTGTTATTATGTCCTAATTCTCAGTGTTGAAGATCTTTCCGGAAGGCATTCATTTATATATTCTCCCCATTACATAAGCGGTGCTTGTGAAAGATGGTGTTGCTGTTTTGTGTGTTTGTGTGTGTGTGTGTGTGTGTGTGTGTGTGCGAGGGGGGAAGGGGTGATTCAGAGGGTTCTCTGAGGTCGTCCTTGCTCTCCTTCCCAGTGTCCTTGTGTTTTGTGTGTCAGGAGGTCGACCGGTCGAGACCTTTCTGGAATGTTCTCCTGCAGCTCTCGCACCACGTCTTGTTTGTTTGGCCTTTTTTTTTTTTCTTTTCTTTTTCCTCTTCCCTCTGCCGTCGTCGCTTGAGGCTAGCCCCATCATCCCGCTCTCTGAGAGAGAAAGGGAGGAGAGAGACAGAACAGAACAAAGCAGAAGAAAGCTCCTCTTGGTAGCTATCGGAGAGAGAGGGGTTTTGGAGGAAAAAGTTATCACATCCTCCCTCATGAGGTTACACTGTGTCTGAAAAGAGTGTGGAGCAAAAATCGGGCCGTACACGGATGAACGTTCTTGGTTCCTGTACTGGACTCTTACTCTGATTGGTTGGAACAGGAACCCGGGGAAAAGAACTCAGGTTGTCCCAGTGTGGTTCCGATCAGAGTTACATCTCTGCTACGGAACTGCCCGATTCACATCAGAGGTTAAACTTGTAATGTTTATAGAGGGAGAAAACATCTGATGTAACGGTACATTGAAACCCATTCTAACTCAAAAATAGCTCAACTAAGTTCAACCATCCAACTGTTTCTCAGTAGCACAGAGCCAACTCGCCAATTAGTGTACACACAGTGCTTATAGTTAGAACAGGTTGTGATTTATCAAGAGATTTTTCTCTGTAGCCTGATTTTAGAATCAGGTCTGTGTAGCTAGGTCTTTTGCCTAAATCATGCTGAGATACGATGTCGGGCTGATCCTGGGTCAGTTCGAGGTCTGGTCTGGAAATGACCTCAGAGTCAGGTGACGCTCATGTGTGGGGTGTGGGATGTTGGCACGGCAACAGTTAGCCAACACTTTGCCAGCACCGCGTTCCCACCGTGTTAGTGCCCTTTTACCAGAGCAAAAGGTGTGTGTGTGTGTGTGTGTGTGTGTGTGTGTGTGTGTGTGTGGATGCCTGGGAAAGTCGCACACATCAAGCAAATATTTACATAACCACGACTTTCATTCAGAACGCGCACCAGGCCAACGCAAAATCCAGAACCCAAACAGAGGCAAACAAAAGGGTCCAGGCAAGCAGGTTTTCTAAGGGTCTCAGAGGTTGTTTTTTTCCTCAGAATAAATGCCTTGTGGTGCTTGTTTTAGCTTTGAGATTTGTCCTGATGTCAATAAATCATTTAACTGTTAACCAGTTACCTGTATGTCACACGGACTGCTTGAGAGATCAGTCGAACAAAGCAGTAAAATGTGTTTTGAGCGGATCATAAAAATACGGTCGGAATGTCCCGTGCAAAGCCTCATTAAACATTTTTCTGTTTAGTCGTTTTATGTAAGTGATGCTTTGATTCGTATCAGCTGACTGTAGTGTTCAATGACACAATACTAACAATGGCCACTGTCATGTTAATGACTCTTTTTATAAGCGCAAATAAGGTGTGTGTGTATATAAGCAAATAGACTTCCACTACCAGCCTCTCTTTTTAGCTCATTTGATTTATTGTGTATTGAAACAAGTCAGGGATTTTCCCAGAGGAAGCCGGTCTCTCTCTCTCTCTCTCTCTCTCTCTCTCTCTCTCTCTTTCTTTCCTGTGACTCTCGGACATCCATTCTGGCACAGAGCTACCCAGACCTCTGGTAGCCCCCCCCCCCCCCCCCCCCCGCCATCCCCATCACTCTCTTCCTGCCCTGATATTGACTCTACAGTCATCGCTCTTTCGTTTTCTTTTTCTCCCTTTCTGTGTTTCTTACTGCAGGGCAAACCCTGGAAAACACCAGAGGCCCTCTGCATTAGGGGTTTTTTTTTTTTTCTTTTTTCTTTTCCTGTCTTTTTTTTTTTTTTGGGCTCTTGGCAGTATGGAGCCCTCTGCTTTGAGGAGTGGCCAGCGTCATGCGATTCAGGAGAAATCTGGAGCTGAGGCCACGCCCACCGATGCCAAGGCACCCCCGGGCGGATGTGTTTCCTATTGGAGTTCCGCAACCTGGTACCGGCCCTCGCCACGGTGAAATTTATGACGGGAAGCGGATTTAAAAACCTCACCGTCGTGTGTTCAGAGTGCAAAAACCTCCCAATCACTCCCAAAACGTTTCAGCTGCCCTGACTGCAGCCTATCAGTGTTTGACTGCTTCTTTGATACAGAACAGGTTCTTTTAGCGGGGAGATAGTTTTGATGGTTGCATGAACAGGTTGGTCTTGATTAGGGTAAATTGGATTTCTTTATTGTTTTGTTGGTCCTGATCCAGCTTGGCTGGGGACTGGAAGTCAGACTTATAAATCACTGAATCGTGAAGCTGGTGTTTTAGATAAACCTGGGGAGCTTTCTCTCTTTTTCTTTGGAAACTCTATTCATCTCAATTCATGAGCAGGTGGTGTGTTTACACACCTGGTTGAAACACTTAAGGTGGCATAAAAGTAAATGATATTTAAAGCAACGTTTTAAAAATAAACAGTCAGTAATACAGTCGGTAAACATGCTTTTCACCTGCAAGTGGCCGGACTGTGCAGTAAAGGAATATGTGATCATTTAAGGGTAAAAAAAAAAATATATATATATATATATATATATATTAAGATTTACACCGAGGGACAAAGACAATGTGCACACTGGTCCCTTTTCCCCACGGTGATAATGTCCCGTTTCGTTTACAAATTCAATTTGCACCCAGGTGGTTCTTTGGCCGGACGGACAAAGACCTGAACCACGTCCGGTCGCTGCCGTGTATTGCCACGGTACACACCAAAGCAGTTTGTCTGAGCGCAGCATGTGTGTATCTCTCACTCTCTTTAATTACACTTGTGTGTATACACGGGCGTTCTAACGGGGATTAACGCTGTGTTTAGAGTGTACTCTAATGGACGGGCCGTGGAGACGTCAGACAACGATGTCCTGTGGTTTCCCGCCTTTTTTGCCACGGTGCTGTAGTAGCGCTCTTAGCTGTCACACCGCCGGGCTCCGGGACGAGCGCTGATCACAGAGACGGTTAAACCGAACTGGAGCGAAGGGATTTTGTTTGCTTGTGTTTGAGCGTGTGAAGCGCGGAGGGAGAGCACCTCTTTGTGTCAGTGCCTGTGTCAGCAGTTCCCACAACGCTCAGGTATGAGGGTGTGTAGAAAACCTGCCGCTCGTTCTCTGTGTGTGTGTGTGTGTGTATGTGTGAGAGAGAGAGAGAGAGAGAGAGAGAGAGAGAGAAAGGGAAAAAAAGAGGGAAAAGAGCGTGAGTGCAAGAGGTGTTAGAACAGCACTCAGGTATCAGGGTGTGTGTGGTGTGAAGAGGCACCTGTTTGTGTATGAACATTCTTATTAGGGCTCAAATATGAGGGTGTGTGGAGAACCTGTCGCTCTGTGTGTGTGTGTGTGTGTGTGTGTGTGTGTGTGTGTGTGAGAGGGAGAGCAGTTATAACAGCACTAAGGTATGAGGGTGTGTTGGAAAATTTGGCTGGGGTCCAGGCTCACCTGTCTTCAGAACCACACCTGAAGGCTTGTGTCAGGGAGAGGAGGAGACACCTATTACCAAAACTCAGCAGAAACAGATGAGAGCAAGAGCAGGGCATTACGCGCGTTCTTCGTACTCAAATCTACAACAAAGACACTTGAAACCAAGGAGCGGGTTCTGGAATTTCATTGGAGTAGCCTTCGACAGTCTCGCTGAGAAAACTTGAAATCTGTGAGTTCAATTTCGTCCTACATTGTCATCTCCTTTTGTTTTCATTCGTTTGGCTTGTCTGAATCCGTGGGCGACGACGGTAGCAGTTTCATCTAAACGACGAATGTTCGGTCAACGGGATAAACCAGGCAGCTGGAAAGTAAATCCAACGGCTGCCCCCGAAAACCGTTCACCGCCCGCTTTTGAGACAAAACGATTTCTGTTCCACGTCAGGAAACAAGCCTCGCATTCCGCACAACCTGGTCGTATATACACGCTGTGAGTGTAGAATAGATGGGGTGACTCTCCAAGTGCTTCAGATAAACAGTCTTTCATTTTTGTCATTCTCCGTCGGCAGAGCTGACACTCTCCATGCGCCCCCCCCCCCCCCCTCCCCGGTCGCTAATACGGGAACTGTCAGCACGGCGTGTCGCTAACAGAACCACGACGGAACTCTGATGTCAGATGCCTTTCTGGGGAAAAGCGGGAACGGGAGACCTATCCAAGAGGACGTTTGGGAATGTCAGATTCCGCGAAATTCACTTTGGAATGCTCGCCCTGGTCACTGTGTAAACTGTTTATCTGAACCCGTCAAGGAACTGAATGTTTCAGATGTCAGTCAGTTGAAGTGTTTGTGTGTGTGTGTGTGTGTGTGTGTGTGTGTCGGGGGCGGGGGGCGTTTGAGAACGTTTTGGGCTTTGTTTCGGGGAGGAGGGAGGGAGGACTAAATCTTGTGATATTTGATTCGGACTTGTGTTTGTGTGTGTGTGTGTGTTTGTGTGTGTGTGTTTGTATGTGTGTGTGTTTGTGTGTGTGTGGAGGGGCGAGGAGGGTGTATGTGCTGTCCTTTAAAAATTAATAGAGGGAAGTGTGACCCACCTAATTGACCCACCTGTTTTTTTTGATGTTGTGATTGGGCATTTGATGATACTGAGCTGAGCCCGTGTTTCACTGTCTATAGTAAACAGCGTAGTAATTTACTGTACAAACTTATTATGGACGTATTAGGTAAAGTGATGGATGATCTTGTTCCTTTTTCAACACTTACTGACCTACTTACTGACTCAGGTTTTTATTTCATCTCAAAAACGATACACAGATTCATAAACAAGGAAAGAGGGAGAGAAATGATTTTATCATATACCATTTTTTATCGCACTAATGTTTTGCTTGTCTAAGATTACCGTTGTTTGAAAGAATGGGAGATATTGTTATTTCTAAAACGTCCACGTGTTCCTGCATATCCACGTTCACACACTGTTTGACCCCTCTCTGACTCTGGCTAAAATATTATTGTTTCAGACGGGGGGGTTGGGGTGGGGGTGGGGGTGGGGGGGGGGGGCGTTCCTAATGTTCGTGAGAGGGAATTTTTGCTCTGTTTTAGTTTCAGGCAGCTGATGTTCCCTGGAGTAATCCCATATTCCCACTCTGGTCATCCTCACATCCTGTGTATGATTTTTAGCCCAAATGGATATGCTCTGTTTCTGCTCTCTGTCCTTCAGAGACACTGATCCTGGACCAGTTGATACATATTAACCTCCAACCATTGCTCAAAACTAAAACATAACACTACACACGCTGACCCTAGACCGGCAGATTAAGATTCAATCCCTGGTAACTTGTAACAACCAAGCTTTGCTTATAAAGGGAGCAAAGACAAAGACAAGACTAATGAGGCACTGCTACCAGGCTGTCTTTTCCAATAAGGCACCTTTCTGCATTTTAATTTTTACTTTCTTTTATGATTTTTGGTTGATATTTTCAGTATGAGGAAGCCGAGCGGAGTCCCTTCACGTTTCGCATTCCTGACCCCCCCCCCCCCCCCCCCCCCCCCCCCCCCCCCCCCCCCCCCCCCCCCCCCAAGTGGACCCCACCCCCATTGTTTTCCCTCTCTCTCTCTGTCTTTGCTGAGAGTGTTTCCTTTCCTGTTCCAGAGTGGCTGGGAGTCCGAGATCTCGGTCATCGCCTCAGCGTTTTCCACCGACTGGAGGAGCTTGTGGAGAACGCGTACCTCGGCCAGCAGCCTCACGATGACCAGCCGGTCGTGACGCGGGACGCCACGTACGCCAGCTACACAGGTAGGCCACAGGGACCACCGTCAAGACAGAGAGGGGGAGGGGTTCGAGGATAGAGCGGGTTCCGCATTAAGAGCACAGGACAGAGGGGAGACATGGCGGGAGGTGGGAAGGCGAAAAAGGAAGATCAAAAACTGCAGCGATAGCATTTCGGGCTTTTTTTTTTAAATCGTTTAATGAAAAAAGAGCATTTGTTAAGGTGTTAACTCCACGGATACATGTATCTACACCTAGTTGATGTAATACCCATCACATTCTACAGGACTATATACACACAGTTCAGATGTGTCTGATATGTCGTACGATGCGTAATAGATGACTCTGTTTAAGGGAATGTGTTCCACTCAGGAGGACTTCTCATTTAGCCAAATAACTTGACCTAGTAGTTGAGACTGTCCAATGGGAGAACAGCTCGGAAATTGCCCTGTTGTGCAGTGGTCAGTCATTGGCTCTGGCTGTCTGAGAAATCCTGCTTTGTGCGATATTCCAGATGACTGTGATTATGGCTTTCTGAGTTTTCTTTTTCTTTTTTTTTTTTCTTTTTTTCTTTGTTACATAACTAAACCAAAGGTCAGCAAAAAAGAACAACGCAACTAAAGGTCAAAAAAAGAACAGGATACTGACCATTGTCATTAACCATCCAACCATCCATCTTTAACATTTTTCATTCATTCATTCATTCATTCATTCATTCATTCGTTCTTTTTTTGTTGTTGTTGTTTTTCATTTATATCCGTCCATTTGTTCCCCAATGTCGTTTCAGTAGTTTGTTCAGAGGAGGGGGGGACAGTGAAAGAGAGAGAAGAGTTGTTGGAGGAGCAACAGGAAGAGGAAGTTAAAGTATGTTTTGGGAGGAGGGAGAGGGATTGAGTTCCTTTGTACCATGCATATTTCTCTCTCTCTCTCTCTCTCTCTCTCTTTGTTTCTCTCTCTCTCTCTCTCTCTGTGTCTCTCTCTCTCTGAGTCTCTGTCCCTCTCTCTCTCTTTCTTTCTCTCTCTCTGTCCCTCTCTCTCTCTCTGTCTCTCTCTCTTTGTTTCTCTCCCTGTTTGTTTTTAAAAGCAGATGTAGATGAACGGGGCCCCGTTCCTGTTTCACTGTACACATATTTATTCGTTTATTTATTTGTCTGCAGATGTTTCGGAAAAAAGCGTCATCCTCGCTGAGAATGGGGAGAATAACAGAAAGCAATAGATGTAATAACACTTCCATTTCACTCCATTTTCAGTAGACTGTGCATTAACCACGTAGACTGAAAACTGTATCCAGGGCCGTTAGCAGTAACCACTCCCTCCAAAATATTAACCACATTTTTTTTTTTTTTTTTTTTTTGACGGAAAGTTCATTAAAAGCCAAACTCTGGTGCGGGACCACCAGCGAGACTCTGTTTTTGATATTTTAAAATTACAATGACAATATTGTTTCAATTGGATGATCTAGTCATTGTTACCCTTAGCATAAAGTATTTAATCTGAACTTTTGAAACATTGAACTGACTGGAAGGAATGGTATTCTCCTAATGGCTTTGTGTGTCTTAACACTTCACTGTTATTCATTATGTTAGTTTTTAACATGTGTTAAATGAATTTGTTTCTATGGAAAGGACCTTACTGTAGCTTTGACCATTTTCAGTAATGGTATCTCTGAATCGGGCTAGCTACATGCATGTTGGCAATGAGATCAGTCAGTGGTTTGGGTGTCTAAGTGGGACTGGAATTACAATGTTCTATTGGTATGGCTTCAGCGCATTGACTCTGGGATTCAGCACTTCATAGAAGATTTTACCCTGACCTGGCTTGACTAGGGTTACATAATTGGCTTTAAACAATGCCTATGTTTTTTTTGTTTGTTTTTTTTTTAACTAAGCTGAATTCTACCCAGATGTCAACGTGTGAGGAGCATTGGGGAAAAGGTCACTTTGTTTGGGTCTGGACTTTGGGTCTGGGCATTTCATTCTTCTGAGCTCTTAAAGGAATAAGGGGAATTGTTTAATGTCACTTACTCATTTCTATTCATTGCTACTGTGCCGGCTTCCCATAAACACCCGCCTAGACGTTGACTGATGGTTTTATCAGTCTTGACTGACAGCAGGCTGAGTGCCACTCTTTTTTTCTTTTTTTTCTTTTTTTTATCAGCAGGGGCCGTGGACCGTGGCCGGAGCTCCTCCTTCCACGAGGTGGTCGGCGCACGGGAGCCAGAGATGAGGTCGGCGGCCTCTGTTTCCGAGGAGACGTCCGGCGGCGGAGGTGGAAGCGGCGGCAGCAGCACTGTGTTACAGCGCCTCCTACAGGAGCAGATGGGCCGCAACTACCTCGCCCTTCAGCAGCAGCAGCAGCAGCAGCAGCAACAACAACAACAACAACAACAACAGCAACTTCATCAGCAACAGCAATCTCAGCAACAGCAAGCACAGCAACAAGGGTACCCTGGTCCTGGGGGCCCTGTTGAGGATCATTCGATGGTTTCTCACATTGCACGTCAAGAGCCACAGGGCCAGGAGTTACAGGCGGACGGAGGGATGGAGAAGCAGCTAAATACTCGCGGAGGTGGCGGCGGGGGGTCTGGGGGGGGCACCGGACAGGGCGGGCCCTGTATTGGCGGCCAGGGCGGGTTGGGCCCTGAAGACTTGCCCACTTACGAGGAAGCCAAAGTCCAGTCGCAGTACTTCCGTGGGCAACCTCCCCCGCAACCCCAACTCCCTGCCTCAGTGGGCGCAGCTTTCTACGTGACTGGAGTAAGCAATTCCAAGGTGCGTCCTCCAGAGGGGAGAGCCACGGTGCAAAGGGTCAGCGGGGGGAAAGTGCATCAGGACGACGGGCTGAAAGACTTGAAACAGGGCCACGTGCGGTCCCTCAGCGAACGGCTGATGCAGCTGTCGTTGGCAACGAGCGGCGTCAAAGCCCACGCGCCAGTCACTAGCGCCCCACTCTCACCTCAGTTGCCTCCTCCGGGACCTCCAGGGGACTACTACAAACCTACAGGGCCACAACACAGGGGCCCTCCACCAGACTACCCTTTTAAAAGTATGGCCTCTCCACCCAGACAGCAGCAGCCAACGCAGCAACAGCACCAGGAGCCTGGGCATTACTTCTCTGACCACCGGGCAGCTGGGCCGCAGACCCGCAATGAGATGCCCCATGTGCGCTACCAGCCTCCACCCGAGTATGGCTCCTTCCGGTAAGTTTCCTCTTGGCTACTATAAAAAGCTCACTGTGTTAGCAGCCCATTAACTCTAGCTGAACGATAACACCTACCAGCACACTTGAATAGATAAGAGGAAAAATACAATCTACATGAGAAAACTCCAGTTGGGGCTGATGAGTTGCTCTAGTAGTTGATTATCAGCAGGACACGTTTCTGTTTTCAGTTTAGATTTCTGACAGTAGGTCTGTTTCAGAAACTGTTCTGAAATGACTTTGAATGGGTTTCTATCATTTGTGTCGTATGGCATCTTGTTTGGTTGGCTAAAATTAATAATGGTTGTCTAAATGAGAAAGCTATCAAAGCGGGGCACTGCTACATACACCCTTCCCGACGGTGCAGGGACATGTTGTCTGGGACAAAGCCTGTTTCACCTGTTCTCCTTGGATCTGTTCACAGCCAGTATGTGGCAAACACCAAAGAATGCAAAGAGAATTTTTAATGATCAACCGCTGCAAGCCACAACACGACAATATGACACTAAAGTTCCACAGAACAGGAATGTTTACCTTGTCTTGCAAAATCTTTTTTTTTTTTTTTTTGTTTTGTTTTGTTTTGTTTTATCAAAGGTCGGTCATGTGTCAAATGTAGGGCAGAGGTCACATGATTCCCAGTTGTTTTCCATGCTCCAATTTTTTACCAGTGAACAAACACAAAAGGTCTTGACTCTACTCTAACAGTAGTCTTAAGTCTTATGTACACACTACTGTTAGAAAACAGCGAAGGATACTCTCAATTTTGGTTTGGTTTATCCCTAACCAACTGAGTTGTTTTTCTGAGCATCCTCCTGTGAAACTCGCAAAATTCTACCCTACAACTTAAAGATGTGACAGTTTCTGTCCAACTTGCAGCATCAAACTTTCGTAATGTAAAGTCCTGGATCTGCTGTATTTGTGACTGATGAAAGCTTTGTTGAGCCACCGTTGTAAAAGGTTGTAGAGAACAGGTAGTGTACTTTATTTGACCTTGTGGCTGCACCGAAATGTGATCGGCTGTTCTGTCCTCACAGCTCCAGTAAGGATGGTTCCGGACACTCTCAGAGACCTGTCCATCAGCATAGCCCCACCTCTTCAGTCACTTCTGTGGGCTCTCTGTCCCGTGCTCAGTCCTCTGCTCTCAGCGCCATCCTAGCCTCCTCACACCCTCCCCTGCCCATGCCTCATCCAGCCGAGCCCCATTACCCCATGGGTCCCCGGGGCTCGCAAGGGCCAGGATCCCACCAGGGTGACCCTTACGGCCCTGGCCCCGGCCATCCACCCCCTCAACGTGGCCATGGCTTCCCCCATGACCCTTATGGATCGGCCCCCAGGGGTCTCCATGTGCACCATCCCCAAATGCAAGGTCCAGGGCAGCATTACCCGCACCCCCATTCTGTACAGGGCGATCCGTATGCCATGTTGGCACGCTCCCAACAGATGATTGACATGTTGACAGAGGAGAACCGCCGGCTCAAGCAGGACTTGGAAGTTTCCGGAGAGAAGGTCTCCAGGCTCCAGAAGGTAAGGAAAACCCTATGGAAGATCATCTGTTTTTTTAGCACTGAGCACGTGTATTTGACACTTTGTTATTAGCTCCAGTGGTCCCCTGTACCTTAGCACAGAGAAATCCCGGTATTATTAGAATTTAAAATTCATTTTCAGCAACAACAGTGGGAGTCAAAATGTAATGCCCAATAAAAAAAAAAACAAGCTTTTAGTATCGTGATGCATCGCACATGCATACAATAAGGTTTGCTCAAAGTAAGCTTTTTTCAATATACAGTTTCATGGTTGAAGTCCTGAGATGCACAACTGAGTGCCAGCACTGTAACTGTTAGCAGGCAGGCTTTAAAGTAGGGCTCCCTAAAGCCAGTGCCGAGGGGGCAAAGTTCTGCTGGTTCTCCAATCATTCCTTCTAGTTTTCTGATTGGCTTAGGAGTCAATGCACCTGTTTCACAGGTTTAAAAAAAAAAAAAAGCCATTTAACTATAAAATTAACAACAATCAATGGGACTGTGGCCTTCCAGAACTTGATGGGAGACCCTGCCATCAAGAGTCTCTAGCCTTGAAAGACAGTAGCTGAGCGAAGGGTAGTTCCTCACGTACCTCTCGTCTGCAGCTGGAGACAGAGATCCAGATGGTGTCTGAAGCCTACGAGAACCTCGCCAAGTCCTCCTCCAAGAGAGAAGCTCTGGAGAAAACCATGAGGAACAAGCTGGAACTGGAGGTGCGGCGGCTTCACGATTTCAACAGGGACCTACGAGGTGAGAACCTGGTCTGGTGGCTGAATCAAGATCTGAGGGTTTATTGAGGGACATCTGACAGAGCTTAATTTGGTGAACTTGGGCACGCCACTCGAGGATCCATAAAGCTGACGTTGCCTCGGCAGTGTTGGGCAGGATCTCAGTGAGGTTTTTGGGGGGGGGGGGTGGCTTAACACTGTTGGTCAGGATCTCAGTGAGGTTTTTGGGGGGGGGGGGTGGCTTAACACTGTTGGGCAGGATCTCAGTGAGGTTTTTGGGGGGGGGGGGGTGGCTTAACACTGTTGGGCAGGATCTCAGTGAGGTTTTTGGGGGGGGGGTGGCTTAACACTGTTGGGCAGGATCTCAGTGAGGTTTTTTGGGGGGGGGTGGCTTAACACTGTTGGGCAGGATCTCAGTGAGGTTTTTTTGGGGGGGGGGGGTGGCTTAACACTGTTGGGCAGGATCTCAGTGAGGGTTTTGGGGGGGGGGGGCGGCTTAACACTGCTGGTCAGGATCTTGGTGAGGTTCTTGGGGAGACAGTTGTGTAACGGCTGTTATGGCCACTTGCATAGTGTTGCCCAGATCCTTAACCAGTCACTGTTTCTTTGCTCAGAGATATCCATCCTGGAAGTACATCGATTTATGTCCAGACATTGGTGTCTCCAAACTCACATATAGATGTGAAGATATAGGGTCTGATAAGAATGTGGGGAGAAAGATCAGTGAATTTAGGGCAGTCTTGGATGACTGTAGAATGAAATGTAGAGGGGTGTGTTTCATCTTTTGGCTTTGCTGGGTGTACCTTTGTATCTGTTGCTGTGGTTTTGGCTTTGGTATATGTCTTGGACGTTAGAGGAAGGTATTGTGTTTCTCCCACAAGTAACAGGGGGCTGATGCGGTTCCCCACATTCAACAATTATACTTTTCAAGAGAAATTATTCTTTTTTTTTTTTTTTTTTTTTTAGACAAAGTAGTTTCTGTATTTTTAAGTAACTGAAGGCTAACCAAATTGTTTAATATTTACAGTCTTGAGGGAGTTCATGTGGTATCTTGTTCAGATATATTCTGTAAACCCCCTGATTGTTTTGCTGAACAAATGATAGCCCGACAGAGGAAAATACACAGGGTTTATGGCAGTTGATTGGCATTGCGTGTGTTAACTTGTGATCACATTCGAGCACACTCGCTCAGTGTTTCATGTGTTTCATTTGTCAAGCTTTAAACTAGCCAGAGTTTGGCCACCTCTGTATCTTTGCACTACAGTGTTCTTCAGTCCAGGAGAGAGGGGGGGGGGGGGACTGAATTTATGGCAGCGAGCCCAGACTTCAGGTCCACAGGGAGTTCTCAGAGTTTTATGGCAAAATGCAGGGAATTTTTTTTTCCTTTTTGCCTTCCTCTCTTCCTTTCTGTGTTTCTCATTCTTTAGGTTAAGCTGCCCTGTCCCAGGCCCACACACAAATCAAGTATAAGAGAGCATAAGAATGACATTCCTCTCTCCCTCTCTCTCTCTCTCTCTCTCTCTCTCTCACTCTCTCCCTCTCCCCCCTCTTCTTTCCAGTAAATTCACATCCTTGTCACTTTATCATTTGAAATGGAAGAAAGTTAAGCTAACAGGACTTAGTGTTGTGTTCTAGAGTATTCCTCATACAGCGTGCGAAGGTTTAACAGTTGAGTGAATTGTTATTTTAACGTTTTCTCTGACAAACATTTTGCCATTGCACAAAAAAAAAAAAAACCTAGCAAACTCGGCAAAAGAATGGTTCTTTTGTTAAGCCCAGTTTTTCTGGACTTAACAGCGTTAGTGAATTATGACTAGTGGTCTCACTGGGGGTTTTAAATTATTGTTTGATATTTGTTTGTTTTATTTGCTGAGCAACGGATCCCTGTGGCATTTTTTATGCGTGAAGAGCTCTCTGAAAGAATGAGGAATTTCTCTCTAAAGTAGCTGTTAAGAGTACTGTGCTACAGTTTCAAAAAAAAGAAAAAAAAAAAAAGAAAGAAAGAAAAAGAAAAGTTCGTACCAAGAAGCTGCGGGAGGAAATCAGAAACATTCTTGCATATACGGTTCCTTCTCTTTAAAGTAGGTCAGTATTGATGCTGTCAGCTTTGCAGTTTGGCTTGTGTGTGATAGCCAATAGACCTCAGGATTGGAACCCACTCCTGGATAAACATTTACAAATTACTTTTCTCTCCCAAAAATCCTCTTCATATCCCTCACACACTAGGCTAGGCACTCCTAACCCAACTGCCTTTTACACAGCTTCCTTTTAGAAATACTGTAAACACCAGGTGATATTTCAGGCACTGAATCTTAGAATTTTAGGGTTCTTTAAGTCCGATTCTCAGGGGTCTGGATTCCCGCTGGTTTTCGTGTTGAGCAAACAGCATGGTCTCTGACAAGCTGAAGAGTACACACACCTGTTTCCCCAGGGAAGAGTCCATCTCTGATCACAAAGTGGGGACCCCCCCCCTACCCCACCCACCTCCCAGGACCGCATCTGAGAAATCCTTGTTGTGAATGCGTTATGTTTACACTTGTGTGCGTTCATGTTCGAATGAATACCATACAGAACGTGGAGGAAGGGTTTTTTTTTTTATCTCCCGCTGCTTCGTTCTGGCTGAAATGCCTGGAGAGCGTATCTATTTAGGAACAGTGTGTTAACGTCGTCGTGGAAACGCTCTTTCCGTGTGTGTGTGTGTGTGTCTTTCTCAGAGAGGATGGAGACTGCCAACAAGCAGCTGGCAGCGAAAGAGTGCGAGGGGACGGAAGACAACCGGAAAACCATCTCCCAGCTTCTCGCTCAGAGTGAGTCCTGCAACAGGGAATCAGCGCACGGAAAAAAACACAAAACAAGACCTATAGGCTGCTGTGTCTCAAAACAAACCCCCACCCCCCCCAACATGGTGGTTCTTACTCGAACACAGTCTAGCAAAAAAAAAAATAAAAATGAGTATCCAAAAAAGATCCACTTTTAATTTAACTTGCAGCCATCGTAAGTGTCACGTCAGAATCGCACAGAGTCAGATCTCAGTGTCTTATGGTTCTTATTAATGGGAAGATTAATTGTTTACTGTGTCACTACTCTAAAATGTAACTCTAGATTTAGGGGTTGATGCATTCCACCAGCCTTGATAAGGATGCCCACATTTGCAACCTCAACTGGACATTTCATCGGTTGTCTTTTGTTTGTTTGTTTGTTTTTCCTCGGCTGTAGATAAAGAGACCCAGCGAGAGAAGGAGAAGCTTGAGATGGAACTCAACGCCCTCCGTTCGACCAATGAGGACCAGCGACGACACATCGAGATCCGCGACCAGGCCCTTAACAACGCTCAGGCCAAAGTCGTCAAACTAGAGGAAGAGGTGAGACAAAAACCGCCTCGCTTTCAATTCTAAGTAGTTTCTAATAGTTTCTAAGTCTATGTGTGTGTGTGTGTGTGTGTATGTGCTGGTGCCCCCTTGTGTCCAAACAACTTCTCCCAGGAAAGGGCCAGCCATAGCAAAGTCCTTGTGTATCAGGCATCTCAGGGTAACAGTGCTGACCTGCAATCAGTTTTCACACATGTATAGGATAATGAGAGGCCTATATGGGCTGACAGAAGCTGATCCTGGATCCGCACTCATACTCCGAGATACTTGATACATAGTTTGTCTTTGAGGGCATCACTAGAGAGCCTGGGTCTTAATTGAAGGTGTAGACTAAATAAGCAATTAGATGAAATAATATAGATTAAATCATTTTAATTTACATACGTTCTCTTAAATAAGAAAAGAGCCTTTCAGACAGGGTGTTCATATTTAAAAAGTCTTTGTCCCTGTTCTTGATCCGACATACCTGCACCATGTTAGGAATCCGTTGTTATCCTCTTATCATCCTTTTTTTTGTGCGTGGAGGAAAAGCAACAGTTGCATCAAAAAGAGTTTTTACCGTTTTGGTTTCACTCTCCTTTCCCCGCCTGGCTTTTCTTTTGAAGCCTTTTGCCATAAGCCTCCATCTCTGCCGTGCCGTTAAGGTCTTCACGCTCAAGCGAACAGCAGGTTGTGACCTCCTCAGAATCCGCAAAACTCGTGTAAAGCTTCTTACATTCTTACCAAAAAAAAAAAAAAAAAAGCACAGAGAAGGAGAGAAAACGAACCGCCTTTCATGTGGACAGAACTTAGTCTTTTTCCAAAAATGTGGACTCTTTGATCCCCACCACCCCCACCCCTTTCTCTTTCCCTCTTTCTGTGGTGGAGGTCTCCTGACTTGGCCCCACTTTGTCTACTGGCCTGTACTAAACAGGGTGCGGACCCTAACTTCCCAAAATCCTCTGCTCTCTGCGTTCCACTTTCTGTCCCCGCTCGACCACAAACGGCTGCTTGTTCCCCAAACAAAGGCTCTTGAGTTTGTGGCCTATGAAAGGGTTTGAAGATGACTGAATTCTTGGCTCCTCTGTCCCAACAGGAGCTACTGTATATTCTTCTCTCTCTCTCTCTCTCTCTCTCTCTCTCTCTCTCTCTCTCTCTCTCTCCATCTTTCATTCTCCTTTTAAATTGCTCCATTCAGTTTGGTGACAATTATAGCCAGCAGTGCACTGGTAGATTTTCAAAACACTGGTTGACTGAGGGGGTCGTTACATATGTTGCCACTGGACACAAGGAGGGTATTGTTAGAATGGGGCATGTAGTGGCAGAAGGCAAGAGGTCTCACCTGTCTGTGTGTGTGTGTCTGTGTCTGTGTGTGTGTGTGTCTGTCTGCCTGTGGTGGTCTGTGTGTCTGTGTGCGCGTGCGTGCGTGTGTGTAGCTGAAGAAGAAACAGGTCTATGTGGAGAAGGTGGAGCGGATGCAGCAGGCTCTGACCCAGCTGCAGGCTGCCTGCGAGAAGAGAGAGCAGTTGGAGCATAGACTACGCACTCGACTGGAGAGAGAACTGGAGTCCCTCCGCATGCAACAGGTAACACACACACAACACGCACACACACACACACACAGAGGGCCAGACTTCACACTCTCCTATAAAAAGATATCTGGACTTACTCAGTTTGAAAGCACACACACAGAGTGATACACTAACTGTAGACTGCTCCAGAGAGAGAGCTAACACATACACACTCACAACACACACACACACTCACTACACACTGACGCAGAGAGAGCTAGAGCCTATGCAAAAGTAATAGTTAACACACACACACATGGTTTTAAGTGGTCCTGCAGACTTGGCTGGGTGTCAGTCAGTGAGAGGACATGGTTACTGTGTGATGTTTTGTGTCTGCCTTTCCACTCTTTTCTCTGCTCTCTTCCTGTGAGTCCAAATCCACACACAGACCTGGGCTTTCACTCTTCTCTCACCGCTGATCTAGGGCAAAGGCTGTGTGTGTGTGTGTGTGTGTGTGTGTGTGTGCGCGCGCGCGTGTGTGTGTTGAGGGAGGACAGATGACTGGCTAGCTCATTAGGGGCCCCAGACGCTGCTGCCTATGTTTTGAAACTCCCTGTCGGACAGCTCCACTCCTACACACTGTACCTCCATTCCTAATCTAATAGCACTCAGGCCTCCTGTCGTTCAGGCCCCATGTAGAGTTTATTAGATGAATCAGGCGCGCACACGTGTGTGTAAGTCCACACATACTGTGGCTCTCTGGGAGAAAGACTGTTTGTAAACCAGAACACTTAGTATCATAAAACTGTCGGGTTCATATTTAAACTGTCGATCCTTAATTCTCAGTGGTCTCTCTCATACACACACACACATACACACACTCCCTTACCCACACACACCACACACATGTGCTCTCTCTCTCTCTCTCTCTCACACACACAAACACACACATATATATACATACATATGGTCTCTCTCCCTCTCTGGGCACAGCGGCAGGGGGGTTCCCAGAACACAGTGGGGCCAGAGTACAGCACCACGGCGCTGATGGAGCACCTGAGGGAGAAGGAGGAGCGGATCCTGGCCCTGGAGGCCGACATGACCAAATGGGAGCAGAAATACCTGGAGGAGAGTGTCATGAGACAGTTCGCTCTGGACGCCGCCGCGTCTGTGGCTACACAGAGGTACACACACATACGAATGCACGCACACTCACACACACACATACATACATACATACATACATATACGAATGCACGCACATTCACACACACACACACACACACACATACATATACGAATGCACGCACATTCACACACACACACACACACACACATACATACATGTATGAATGCACACACACTCACAGACGCGCGCACACACACACACACATACATATACGAATGCACGCACATTCACACACGCACACACACGTACATACATATACGAATGCACACACACTCATACTTGTATACACACACACTCGTACACACATACACATACGAATGCACACACACTCACACTTGTACACAAGCACACACATATACGAACGCACACCTCACAGAGACATGGCTGAATGGTTGACATGGATCCTTGACTAGTCGACTTTGGAACCAGAGACCTTTAGTTCAGCTCGTGTGACTCCTTTGTGCAGTTTGTGTCCTTTTGAGTGTTTCTTTAATGTATTTTTGTACTCAAACTTGAACAAATAAATCCCTTCTACACACATTTGTATGTGTGTGTGTGTATACGTGTGTATGTGTGTGTGTGTGTGTGTATGTGTGTGTGTGTGTATACGTGTGTGTGTATACGTGTGTGTGTGTGTGTGTGTGTGTGTATATGTGTGTGTGTGTGTGCGTGTGTATATTGTGTGTGTGTGTATGTTTGTGTGTGTATGTTTGTGTGTGTGTGTGTGTGTATGTTTGTGTGTATGTGTGTGCTTGTGCATGCACATGAGCAATGGCTGGTGCACAAGTATGAGGGATTTGTGCATACACAAGTCTTTGTTTGTTTGTTTGTTCACCTGAATGCTGTTTTCTCATTCAGGGATACATCGTCCGCCATTAGTCACTCTCCCAGCAGCAGCTATGACACGTCAGTGGAGGCGCGCATTCAGAAAGAGGAGGAGGAGATACTCATGGCAAACCGACGCTGCCTGGACATGGAGAGCAGGTTAGAACACACACACACACACACACACACTCTCTCTCAGAAAGAGGAAGAAGATATTAATTGCTTGCAGATGTCGCCTTGACGTGGAGCGCAGGTCAGATCTCTCTCACGCACACGCCCATGGACACTCATCCAAACTGACAAAGGGCGAGAGGAGGAGGAAGTAGAAATGTCCTATTTACTCTTTAGTGAAGTCATCTCTTTGATGTTACTTCTGTTATGACTGTTAAGCCTAAACTATCAGAGATTTCAGGGCGTCCAGCTCTCAAAATGTCAGCCGTATGTTTAGCAAAGGAAGATGCGGATTAACAAGTGTTGGGAAAGTATTCTCTGCACACTGTGTCTTTTCAAATACGTATTCCTGTATTTGTGAGAATCCTGTGCTTTGAACAAGTGTCATAAAAACACACTCTCTCTCTCACGCCCACACAAAGAGCCTCCCTGCACACAGATTAAGCACAAGACCAGTGCACAGTCAGACCAGATCAACAGTTAACGTGTTTCATGTAGGATCGTTTAGAAACTCAAATTCACTGGCGCCGTGTAATAATAATGACTGAATTGTCTTGAAGAGAAGAAACACAGATGATATGTAGACCAATTAACAGGTCCTAACACACACACTCTCTCTCTCTCTCTCTCTCTCTCCCTCTCTCTCTCCCTCTCTCTCTCCGTCGTTCCGTCTGAAGGATAAAGAACCTCCATGCCCAGATCATTGAAAAGGACGCCATGATCAAAGTGCTGCACCAGCGCTCGCGCAAAGAGCCCAACAAATCAGACGGCCCCTCCGCCATGAGGCCCTCCAAGTCGCTCATGTCCATCGCCACGGGGACCGGGGGCACGGGCACCATGGGGAGTTCCGGCCTGCTCGGTCACTCCCTGGGCCTCGGCGGGAGCCCCATCACGGAGGAGAGACGGGAGGACCGCAGTTGGAAAGGCAGCCTGGGTAAGCGGCTCTCGGCACCAGCCGTCATCCTCCTCCAGCCTGTGCGCTGTTAGTAGAAAGGGCATTGCCCTGGGGGGGGAGGGGGGGAACTTAGGTCCCTGAAGGTCAAAGAGACATGCTGGAGACTCAGGCTGTTGGCTCCAGCCCTTAAGTGACTCGCCGGGGGGACACAAAGGTTCTTCGGAGCTGCAGGAGATTAGCCGAGTACTGACAGAACACACCACCTTCACGCAGGTTCATTTAATGAGCAAGACTGAGGTTTCGGCTTTACAGACGTCTTTCTGAAGGGCACGCTCGCTGGGGAAGTCTGGGTTCTTCTGCCTGAGGGGCAGAGGGCTGAGTGTGACTCAGTCATGAATGCGTTAGCTACCATCTGTTTGAAGAGGTTTCACATGATGCCAACAAAGAGGCTAGACGATTAGGTGTAGCTGGTTTAGAAGAAATGTTCTAACCACATGAGACAATGTTTTTGTTTCGTTTGGCCTCGCCAGTCTCTTTCATTAGGCTTGGCTAATTTGTTTGTGTGTTTGTTTGTTTGTTTGTTCTTGTCATTTTGGGCTGGCTGATCAGGAGTTCTGCTGGGCCCAGAATTCCGCACCGATTCGCTCAGAACAGAGTCCATCTCCTCTTCTCCTTCCCCTGTGCTGCCGTCCACGCCCATGCCCGCCACCGCCCACTCCAAGACGGGCAGCCGGGACAGCTGCACCCAGACGGAGAAGGGCCAGGAGACCAGTAAACCCAGTACGCCAGCTCTGACCAGCGTGACTGCTGTATCCACGGCAACAGCCCAGACGCCCGTAACCAGTCGAATCACCAGCCCTAGTCCTGTCTACATACCAGACCGCATCGCAGGTATTACACACACAAACACACAGGACCCTTTGGGCCTGGAATGCATATGTTTAGGATTCATTAAATCTGGACCTGGGAGTCTAAGGTCCTGCTGTTTTTTGCCCCTCAGCATGTCTTAAATTAGAGGTCAGGTTTTTGTACATGTGTGTGTGAGCTTTTTTTTTTTTGGCCAAAGAGAGACTTTGGTATTTGTCTGATATGTTAAACCAGCAGGACTCTTGAGACCTAGCAGCGTGTCCTGCTGTGTATCAGAAAAGTCAAACCTCAAAACGGAAATTGTCATCAGACACATTTAGTGAGCACAGAGCCATTTTTTATGAAGTTTTTACTGAACAGAATTTGACAGAACTAACACCTGTAAAAGACACAACTCATCTGATTAAGGTACTCAACCCCAAGTTGTGACCTCTAACAACTAAACGAATCCTGAAGGTCATATTCTCTCTCTCTCTCTCTCTGTGCGTGTACTGTATTTGTTTTGACTGAAGATTGCGTACGTTTCCGTTTTCCAGATGTCCCGGCGTTCCACACGAGCACGTTAGAGCGGAGAGCTCCGGTCCAGTCTCTCCCGCAGTCCCTCGCTCAACAAGACGTGGACAACGAGATGGTGGAGATCCTTATCTGATCCGCCAAGCGCGTAGACACGCCCGTTTGGTTTCGCCGAAAACGCCCACATCCGTGCGTTCATTCACAAAGGTGAAGGATTCCTTTAGGTATTTTGTTTGTTTTTTTGTTTGTTTTCCTCGTCCTGTCCGTTGTTTTGTTCATAAATCAAGACATTGTCTGGTGACAATGAGTGTGTATTGAAATGCACTACATTTTTAGTGATATTTTAATCAAAACTTTTACAGATTGTGGACTGTATTTTTTTTTTTTTTACAATATCGTCATAACACTCTTCTAACACTTTTCTGTTGAGTGTTGTCTGGTGGGTTCTTTCCACCTCAGACTTCTGGACCAAATGGATTGGTTACCCTTTTTTGTTGTTCTTGTTGTTGTTTTTTTGTTGTTTTGTTTGTTTTTGTTTTCCGCATTTATTGCACTACTCCTTGTGTGTTTTTACAAATTTCTTCATTCTTTTAATGTTAAGTCTGACTTAGGTATTGTATTTATGTTTAGTGCGTATTTTTTTCTTCCAATGTTATGTATTTGGCACTTCGTTATCAAATGGAGCTAAGAATAAGTGAAAGCAATCTTGACATGTAAATAGCGGGACTTTGTAGGACACGTTTACCGTAACTATCTTAATTGAATGTGGCGAGCTTTTTTTGAAACTAAAAATGGCATTACCGCCATTGTCGTACCACGATGCACTGCTCAAGAGAAACGAGGCACCACGGCTGTCCTAAGGATTCGAGGCTCAAGTGTGACCTCGTTACGAAAGTGTAAAAAAAAAAAACAACCCAACTGGTTTTGGGTTTCGTCAGTGTGTGACGCGAACTAGTGTACTTTTCTCTTGTCTGTAAACCAAAACCGTGTCCATCTTTAACCAGCACCGGTATGCCAGTCACACTTGAAGTAGTTACATGTGATTTTTTTCATAAACGGTATCACCCTTACATGGTCGTAGCTGGCAGGGATCTCTGAAGGCCTGGGAGATTTTTCCCGAGTTGATGACTTTCTTCAAAGATTTTCTTTAAAGGTAGTAGTTGTACTGTAAATACTAAGCACAGTATTTTTAATGCTATGGTTGTATTAACAGAGGTAGCTGGTTTATATGGGAGGGCGGATAAAGTGTTAATTTTATCGTTGCTCTGTTGAGCCAGGATAACGAGACATATCTTTTCGCTTTTAACCAAAGGTCATTCAACAAGCACAGTAATGTTCTGCAGACCCCAATGCTTGGTGGGATTCAAATAGGTCATAATTTCGGTTTCAACTGTTCATGACCAAAGAAAAGCGACAAATCAGCTCTTCGCTAGACTTTTTTTTTTTTTTTTTTTACAAGAGAAAGCCCTCTATGACTGGGTTGAATGGGGTGTGAATTTTTCTTGCAGTATTTAGTTAGGATGTAAAGATATTTGCGCCGAGCCTTTCGGTACGGGACCGCGGTTCGGTACATATCGGCGATATTAACACAGTTGACAAAACTAGCCTACTTACCAACAGATATCATTTTTACTTGGATGTTCGAGTAGCTTAAGACGAAATACGGAAATACGGACTTAAATGTGGTCAAGCAGAGCCAGAGCCTAATGCTGTCTCAAAATTTTTGTCTATGCCGCCACCGAGGGCGGTGGCGTTGCTCAAATGCGCTAATTTCTTACAACTGTTACTTAGATACCATATCCAAACTGGTGTTGCATCTTCGTCTATTTTTAATGTCAAATGGATGTGACTTGACTTGTCTCTACAGACCGTGTAACGTTTGGCTATCATAAGGCAGTTCATTTCAACGGTTAGTTGAAAGTTATATACTCTTCCGTTCAACATTTACTAGGCTATATTTAACCACAAAGCTACACTGTATGCATAATACAGTAGTAGAATACCAGTCGTTCATTGGTTGCACAGAACGGGCTGCTAGCGCTGTAACGTGGTATTAACGTTTCTTTGCCGGCGATGATGACGTGGGTACGGTGACAAAATCTTTCCAGTGCCTTGCAAACTGCGTAGATCACAGATCCAGTCGGATGTTAAGATTACTGTGGTGACAGATACTCCAGTGACCTGTACTTCCGCGTGCCTTCCACGGCACATCGCTAACACAGGTTTGCCAGCCAGTGTTTGTTTGGGGTTTTGTTTTTCGCCCTAATCTGCAGTTAGAAACCGTACTTACCGTTCTATCCACCGTTTGGCCATTAAACTATTTCTGGAATAAATGTACAAACTTAGCACCGTGTCTCACTGTGAACTCTTGAAACATTTCCATTCTTATTTCTGACCATTTGCCCTTTTTATTCACAAACTCTAAAACGTGCGTTTTGAATTAAGTTACAGAACTCTCTTTTAATGTTACCTGGGCACTGAGATAGACAAAAGACCTAAGAATCGTTTGCGGAGACTTTGGTGGGACTTGCTGACTGAACAACACTGAGTTCAGTATTGATTTATACACACTTAACAATGTAAAACCATTTCAACAAAATGTTAACCCCTGCCAGAAAGTCGTTTGTGAATGTTTCTTCAACGTGAGACTAAATTGCTAACATTTCATTGATGGTCTAAAGTATTCCGATTTATCTCAACCTGTGATGTAATTCGCAAAAGTTAACGTTTCTTGAATAAATCAACATTTCAAGCGAAGCACAAATCCCTTCAGAGTAAGAAAGAAAAGACTGAATTTTGTTATTCAATGGAGAAATACTTGTTATGGTCGTAAATTCTTCCTGTGACCCCACCAAAGTCTTAAGTCATGAAACCACCGCAGTTTTTACGGTCTTGCTACATTCGAGTTATCGTAAGAGTCTGAAAATATGTTACCTTGAACTAAAAAAAAAAAAAAGAAGATTGTTCTTTTTTTGTCAAATTTGACAAATTTTTAAGAATGTTTTGTTTGTTTGTTTGTTTTTTCCTTTTTAACGTTGTATAGTATGTATCCCTTAGTCTTACCTATGGGCTGTTCTCTCTTGTATGTCTGATCACAAAGTGTGTATTCTAGTTGCTGCTTTGACAATGTTATTACTGTACAATCAGGATTCATTTAAAGTAGACATTCTCTTTAATCTGATTTTTTTTTTTTTTACAAAAGTCATCTCATGTAGTGTCCAATTGTGGTTCGACTTTTTTTTTTTTCTTTCTCTTCTTGAGAATGTTCCAAATAATAGCAACATGGTTAACTTTAATTTAATATTTCATTTAAAAAAAAAAATATACAGAGAATTCCTTTTTATTGTTGTTATAACTACAATTGATATTTCACATATTTTTGTTAAATCACATGGTATTAAAGAGACAATACATTTCCTATGACTTGTCTTCATCTTTCCCAAAACAAGTGGTCAAAACGATCTGACTGCTCTTTATTAACGTTACAGTCGGAGAGGAAATGGGATGAGAGTGGCCAGAGCGAAGTATAAAAAATGTATCACTATTTATTAAATATGCAACACATACAGTCTAAGCCAAAACGTTCAAACTGAAGGCCAAAAAAACAAAAACAAAAACAAAAAAAACTCCTCATGCAGTTGTACCAATAATGAGAAAACAGGAACTGTGTCTTCCTGTCAGAGGTAAAACTACACAATCAGTTATGAGGTTTAGCTTTAGTCATTTCACATGACACATCCTCACTCTCTCATCCTAAACCATTATCATATACTCATCACGGCGGCTACTCGGTGGTCCGCCGTTCCCATGGCAACCTTTCTTTGCTCCCCTCTGCATTTAATAATATGACATGGTAGTTATGGGACTGTGGGGAGACCCCTGTATACAACTTGTAACAAACCTGCCCCTAGGGTGAAAATAACATGACCCTTTAAACATGACGTGTGCCCCCTTCACACAGAACCATGGGTTGCGTTCAGTTCAGAATTTTGGGATGGTTCCCTATCTGTCTGGCAGTGAACGACCTGTCGAACCGATAGAAAGTTCGACAGGAATGGGTTTTATTTACACTGAATTGAGCTCACTCCCCATCAATTCAAATTCAAACACTACAACCCGTGGGGTTGTGACCAATTCAGTTTCCGATTCAGATTCCTTAAATGAATTGGGAGAGAAGTGCACACCAGAACTGAACTGAACTGAACTGAAAACTGACCTGAGGACTAAACACTATGTGAGGTTATGTGATCATAAGAAATAAGTGCATGTTTTTTTCTGTCTCTAATCAAAGTGCTACTATGTAGAGCTGTAGACTGGACTGTAAAGACCATGTGGAGTGGAGTGGTGTGTGTGTGTGCGTTATCTGCGAATCCAGAGCCAGCCGTTGAGTAGACAGGCAGAGATGAGTAAAGAGAAGAGAACGACCTCGGTCTGCCTGCGTTCCGCGTTCTGTCTCTCGAGCCCAGCGAGACGCCGACTCATCTTCACCAACTGTGACACACACACACGCACACACACACACACAGAAACAGAAACGCACACGCACACACACACAGAAACAGACACACGCACACACACACACAGAAACAGACACACGCGCACACACACACACACACACACACACAGAGACACACACAGAAACAGACACACACACACACACAGAAACAGACACATTAACCGTAATCAGAGCTGTGTAGCCACAGAGATTTTACTTGAGGCAAATTCCCTCTCTCACTCACACACACACACACACACCACAGTAACAGTAATCAGAGCCATGTAGCCACAGAGATTTTACTTCAGGCAAATCCCCCTGCCCCTCCCTCCCGCGCTCTCTCTCACACACACACACACACACACACACACACACACACTATAGGACAGAACAAGGCAGCAGACCCAGGTTGTCAAAGTCCAGTCCTGGAAGGCCAAGGTCCTGTTGCTTTTTGTTTTGACGCCTTAATTACACAGTGATTTTTTACCTGGGAAACAACTGCCCACTCTTCAGCCACACACGGTTTGTTTGGAGAACACATACGGTTGATTGACATGGAAAGCAGCAGGACCTTGCCCCTCCAGGACTGCATTCTGACACCCCATGGTAGAGGCCAAGTGTTTGTAACGACATCTTGTAACAAAGCAATATGGGGGTTTGCATATCCAGTTTGGAGTAAAGTGTGCTCGCCGAAAGGTACTTAACCCCATGGCGGACTTGAATTTGCGAGGTAAATTAATACAAGTAAATGGAGAATTTACAGAAACAGAGGCACAATGTGAAAACAAATGGATTGGTATGAAAAATATATATGGTCGACCACTGGCACCACCTACTGGTCATAGAGCGAACTACATGATTCTCTTCTCAACTTCTGCTGAGGTCATTTCACCTTTTCTCTATTCAAACTTTTATATATTCTTACTACTGTATTGTCCAGCACACATTTGGCTGAGAATCGGAGCAGCAGGTTTAGAGTGGTTCAGACGTGAAATCTGCCTGTTTTGAGATTACCTGCGTAAATCTGCCTGTTTTGAGATTACCTGCGTGTGGACACTGAACATACAAAGCAGAACATCTTTACATAATTCATAATGACAGAAAAAACTGATTTCCACAGTGTTCCGTGCGCTGACCTGTCTGCGGAGAACAATGAGTTCCACGGCGGCCCCGGAATCGTCCTCTGGGCTCAACCAGGACTCCTGCAAAGCACTGTGGGGAAAAAAAACGCAAAGCAGGAGATACGTTTTATCACACATCCCCCGGGCGTTAGGACTGGTCCACCCACCACAGCTGCTATCCCGACCATTCTCAGAGCTTCAGTCCTTACAGGACACTATATAAAAAATAAAACTGCTACTGATCCCAGATCAGCAGGCATAGGCCTTACGCTCCTTCTCCTCCATTTTAAAACGTTTGAGTCATGTAAGTCTGTCTTAACACAATGCTAATTCGATGTGATGTCATCGTATTCTAACAGCTAATTAGCAGCATGCTAAAGGACTGACTGCTCCGGAAACAGTTTTGAGAAATAATTCACAAAAAAAAAAAATGCAGTCGATATACTGAATGTTGAGGGTAATGCGACAAGAACGTCGAGGTTTAATGATTTTTTTTTCCCCCCAGACAGACTGTAATATTACTAGTCATACCTAAAACGCAGCTAACTGAAAATAAATGACTGGCTAGTCTGACACACAGCCCACAAAAAATTATTCACCGCCAGTGGAATCTGCCAGTATACCCAGTCAAAAGTCACGCACAGTGTTGCCATGGCAACAACTCGTTCACCTTTTCCTGCTCTGGTCAGCGCTGGCATGGGCCTGGGCCTCCACTGTCGCTTTGGTAGCGGAACGCTCTGCTTGACCAAACCTTTCAACACAAGAAAGAAAAAAGCAGAGGCCATTGGGGCCAGGCCGGAGTTACACTACAACTCCCATGAGGCCTTTAGAAAACAAACATTTGCCACACAAGGGATTTGCCATAAACTCAAGCAAGCACAGCAGAGGGTGCAAGAGTACATGTTAACAAGCGGTGAAACTGAGAACTGTTAGTTGCTGTTCCTGAATCAGTGGAACGCTAATAGATTCCAAAAGACCAGGCAGTGTGTTTAACAGGCCTGGCCACTAGAGGGCAACGTCACACATGAAATCTGGAATGAGGAGAAAGACAGGCCTTTTTCTAATGTGTGTATACAACATAAGCAGTAAAGACAGACAGTCACGCGAGCTCTCTGCGACTTTTAACAAGCTGCACATGTGGTTAGATTTTTGTGTTGATTTAGAAAACAGAAGGAAGGTTAGCATACTAAACTCCGTGGCGTGTCACATCCTTAACACTTGAGGACGGGTCTTAAATCTAAAAACATGCAACAAAGACAATGAATGGTCCACTGCAAGATTCTCAATGTTCTTTTTTATCCATACTGTCTTAGGTGCTTCTAATTTATAAGTACAGTACATGCCAGCATTAAAGCATGCACACTCAATTCAGCATTTCTGCCTTAGGTATTGGTGAGTAGCTAATTACAACTGTTGCCTAAACCTAAATATTTACAAGAGCATTCAGTGAGTGAATGTTGCCCTCAGGGTTGACATTTCTATGTCTAAACCTAAAAGCATCTCACACCTTACGTGCCTGAAGCAGTTAGAGGCGGTAATGATGTTTTAAATCACGGGGTTAGAAGACTGAAGCTGCCACTGAGCGTGGGCGGGGGGCGGAGTCTCAGGCAGAAAAGGTTGGGGGGGAGGGGGCGGGGCCGAGTCACCTGGAGGCGGAGGAGTATTTTTGAGTGACAGTCTGCAGGAGCCTTTGAGAGGCCTGGAGGCCCAGCTCTTTGGCTGCCTGGAACACGCTGCGGGGGGACAGGAGAGTGGGCGGGATGGCGGGGAGTCCCAGGGGTGTGGCTTGGGGCGGGTCAGGAGTCAGAGACCGTCCTGCGTTGCGGCTACTGTAAGCGGGTCCGGGGCGGGGGGGGGGGGGGGGGGGGGGGGGGGGGGTTGGGGGAAGACATGTAGGACAGAGGCAGAAACAACAGCAGAGAAAAGCACTATGGTTATTTGAACTGAACAAAATTCAGTTATCGGCTCAGTGAATATGTGTCTGCAAATAAGAGGCAGTGTCTAATTTAAAAAAAAAAAAAAAAAGTCTCTATCAGGCAACTTTTTGACACTGACGACACATTATTTTTTTTCATGAAACAAAATTTAAAGTCTTACAGGCTTTATTGTTGCTTGAAGTTTTCAGATAAAGTACTATGTAATGAACATTTGATTCTGCTGACCAAAACACAGCAATCTCCAAAAGACAAGATTAAAATAGGTTCTATTGCCTCTTACTGAAATGAAATCACAAAATAGATCCTCTCTAGCAACCCCCCCCCCCCCCCGGCCCTCCCCAAAACCCCCCGCCCCTCGCCGGACATGACCCACAAAGCAAGAACACAAATCAAGTCAACAGAACGCAGCTTGCATTCATTATTCATCCTTGAAACATAGTAAAGCACTCCGCTCTTATGAAGTACACCTGAAAAAAAAGCACTGGACAGGAAAGAGAGAGGCAATATTTGGGAATGTCGTGTCTGTGAGTGAGTGTCTTGTTTTGTGAAAGGAAGGTACCAGTAAACAGTGCATTTCTTTAATAGTGCATCCACTCTATTGCTCAACTATTTTGAGAGGGAGAAAAACAGAAGATGGGTCCATTCAAACCAGGCTACAGTAGCCCCTTTAAGATAGAATTACGATTTATCCCAAAGCCATGGGGAAATTCACTTAGAAACGACGGCTGAGGTTGATGCTGCATTTGCAGTAACACAATATGACACAATGTAACAAAACATGACACAATGTAACACGATATGACATAAAGAATATGACACAATATGACCTGCTAACCCCCCCACTGGGACTATGATGTGGGTGATAAAACCTTCATAGAGCTTTGGTGTCATATCAATACAGATCAAAGACACAGAGCTGGTACTTCTTATCAAGAGATAGCAGGTTTAAATCCAGCCCACACTCAAACACAACCACACACACAATCACACACACACGGCCTACTCACAGTGAGGAGGGAGAATGAAGTGCCTTTTTAGAGTGTGTGGGTGTGCCCGGTGGGGTTCTGCCGAAAGACTGGTCACTGAACGACCGACGCAAGGCATTCTGTCGTCATCCAAAAGACAAACAAACAAACAAAAAAAACGTAAAGAATAGAAAATCAACATTATTATTACATTGTGTCTTTAGACCAAGCAGGGTTCACTGAATCCAGTCCTAATGGACCAACGTCTCAGTGCATTTTTGTACTCTCCCCCGTGTCATGACGAGAGGCTGATTCTATCCATCCATCCATCCATCTGTGAAGAGTGTGTACTCCTAAACTGAACTAAACCTAATCCCAGTAGGAGTGGATTTGGGGAGCCCTGCTGTGTGGAGAAGTGTGTCTGTAAACAGGGTGAGGTGTAGGGACACGCTGCAGTCTCTGACCTGCCCTGGTTCTCTTGCGTACGAGTCTCTGTCGTACGCCCGGGCCTGCGAGTCCCACGTAGAGGGTCCGGGGCCCGCAAGACCGAACTTTGAGAAAAGAGGCCGGGGACTCAGGTCTGGAGCATCTGTCAATCAATCAGTCAATCAGTCAATCAACCAATCAGTACCAAGAGACAGGAGACTACTGAGAGACTCCCAGTCAGAACAGCCACATTCCATCCAATATCTGACTCACAATCAGTCATTGGTTATTGTGTTCGCAATGCACCAATCAATGACCACATAACTACTTCAGTACACGTTACACTAATTTGCATACGCAAATGTTTTTAGTGAATAGCGAATCTTGATACAATTTGTTATTAGTTGTAACAAAGCAAGTGTAAACACACCTTCTTGGTCTTGTATCACTTTGTTGTTTAGGTTTGAGTTTATTTAAAGCCCAATATCACTGTTTACAGTCTCACAGGGCTTTACATGCCCGCAGGATTACAACAACCAGAGCAGGGCGGCACCCCCTGACTTAATCCTCATTGTGGGCAAGGAAAAACTCCTCAAAAAACCCTGCTGCTGGGGAAACATAGGAGAAATCTTGAGAAGGACCACAGAGAGAGGAGAGCCCTTCCTGGCCAGCCAGGTGTGCAATAGGTGCCGAGCCAGTGGGCAAATTACAAACAACACAGTGATAATGAAAATGAAAACACAACAAGTAGACAAAAATAAAGAATAACAAAACAGTACATGTTTTCTTTTTTCTTTTTCTCCATGAAACATATAAAACATGCTGAATATTTTGAAGGAGGGCGATTATTTTTAACTGTGAGATAACAAAATAAATAAATAAATAATACAACTGCAACCCCATAAAAACGTAATTATTTCACAATGACATGTAGCATGTCGTATGGGGAATTACTGCCTCTGCATTTGTTATGTGTCATAAACCTGCTTTTCATTTCTTAAGGGTTTCATTTGTATTTCTTCCTCGTCACAAAATGACTCTCTCACTGCGCGATTCCCGGGAATGACAGCAAGCGTCGGTCTTCCATTCCTTCCTTGGCGTTTCCGTGGGTTAAAAAAAAACAAACGATTTTGACAGGGCCAGTGAAAGACCTCCACTCTCTAAATCTTTGACCACTCGCCTAACGACGGGGCACTGCGGCTTTTTGCGTTTGGAGATCCCCACCCAATTTTGAGGTCTCTGACGGACTCTTCCGGGTTTTTACTGAAGACCTTCCAAGCCTCAAAAGCAGGAATGGTGCAGTGTGACCAATGGCGTTCACTTGGCATTAAGGTCAAACTGCCCCTTTTTTTGTCTCACTGGACCACAAAACGTTTGTCATCATTATCTCAGAGGCTCCTGTGTTCTCTTTCTCTCTCTCTCTCTTTTTCTTTAAATCTATATTCATGATAGGACTTCAAGGGAACCCCCCTAAAATACAGCGCCCTTCACCGCACTCTGCCATGCAGCCCAGATTGCAGAGTGACCGAATCAGTTATGAACTGCTGCGTGTCTGGCTTGTCTCTGTAACCACTGCTCTTTTTACTGGGCTGTCTGAAGTTTGGAGGACAAATTAGTCATAGAACATTCCCGGTAGTATTACGTACCACACTACTCCTTTTTTTTTTTTTTTTTGATAATTGATTTAACGAGGTTCTTTGAGATACTACGTCACTTTGAAACTTCGGGGGGGTTATACCCCAACTACATTGTGTTCGCCTCCGTGCACATGTTTAGGCCTACTTACATCATCAGAAGAAGTTGAAGAAGAAATAGTGTGTAAACAAGGTTATACGGCTACCCATGAGTGTCTGTTACTCTGACAAGTAAAGAAATTCGTTGTTTTAAGGTTATAGAGCAGCGTTTTGCTCGCTAACAATTTGTCTCTCGTAGGTTGCCGTCTCAAACACTGACACTATAGTTTACGCGAATGCGTCACTAAAGGGTTCGTTACTTGCCTGTCAACACTTAATTCTTGGCATTCGTCTTATAACTGGACCTGTTGAGCATTCGTGTCATAATGGTTTCTGCACAGTTATTCACATGTCTAACTATCCCATGTTGTGACGTAGACCCATACGGTTTCTCACCTGTTAAAGCTAGCCTGTCTGGAATATGCATGCTGTACGCAGGCGGAGGTTCCTCCGGCATCTCTCGCTCTTCGTTACTCAAAGGCCCAGGGCCGACTCTCAAGCGGTCCGGTACTCGCATTCTCTGGCTGATGGCTTCGGTGAAGTTCGGGTCACGACCGGGCATCGGCGGCCCATCGGGCAGGAATATCGGCGAAGCCATTGCTGTTACGCATAAGCGAAGACAAAGCGCCGTTAACACTCAGATTAGCAGCTTTAAGGAGGTTGTCTCTGGGTAATTTATATGCTTCTATGTGGATTTAAACCATGTCTTAATCCTAGTATCTGACATCTCAAACGCGGTGGTAAATGTGGGTAAATGCGATTAAGAGGTCAAGAGGTCTAGGTTTGATAACAGAATATCAAACGCGAAACTCGTTGTTGTTGTTGGGGGGAAATGCTAATCAAAATGTAACAAGGAGCAGGACTTGGCATGATAAAACAAAGTTACAGCAGACTTAATCTTGCGGCATGGTAGCGAGAGCGAAAGAACAACAGCGACAAGTTACTGAAGTTGCTTTTGTCGTTAGCTGGGTTAGCAAACGGGCAAACAACACGGCAAGGGGTCACCCAAGTTTTTGTAACTGCAGGAAAAACACGAACTGCAATGGCTTTAAGATTTTAGCCACTGGCAGAAAACGTCCACTTGAAAGACAATCGCAAAACAAGTTTCCTGTCTCACTACATTTAATAAAGAAACGTCAGACCGTTCAGTAACATAAGCAATAAAGGGAATCGTTCGTCAACTAACTAGACAGAATGTCTAATTATCCACACGTGACAATCACAAAATACTGACGATGCATGAAAGTGACAAACGCATACTTCTCGACAACAGTAGGGCAAGCAATACTTCGAAATTGTCCGATATGTTATTTGTTTATAACTCTGAGACGACTAAGAAAACTTTGTAAGACCAACTAACCTTCCCCCAACTTGACGGCGACCGACGCACAATGTGACCTCACACGGCGCTAGGGGGCGGGGTTATTGCGTTCAACGTGACTCATCGACTTTGTTTCAAGTTGATTTGTCTCATGAATTGATTTAGAATTATAATATTAAAATTCACGGATTTTTAGTACGAAGTCTAAATTAAAATAATACACTCTAAGAAATACTATTTAAAGTTGCAATATTATCCTCCCCTGAAACTGATTCTCACCCCCCCCCCCCAAAAATAAAAACAGAAATCACTTATTTTGAAATCACTTATTTTAATATCAGCCAAGAACTTCAGTGCTTTCACAAACAAGTAATTTGGCACTTAGAATGACACGTTTTTTGTGACAAAGTGTTGTGATTTTATAAATGAGAGGTGACCGTTCTCCACCATACGAGAACAAACAATAACAAGCCGGTAACATTTCCCCGTAAAATTTACAGTAAGTTTCCAACTCAACACTAATCTCTTTGTACAAGTTATGGTGAAGAAATGAATTAAACGTCCGTGTCTGTTTTCAACACAATACATGGAAAAAAAGAAAGAACAACAGATTTAAAAAAAAAAACGTATAGTTTCAGTGGTTATTATGGAGTTGTGTAAACTGGATGGTATACATATGATGCCGACAAGACTACACGTTTGAACAATGTCCTACCTCTAACATTCATTTGAATGATTATTACAAAATACTTTACCGACCCATCATCGACTCATATACATGGTCACAGAAATTATTATAGGTCTGAATGACAAGTCTTTCCATCGCTGCAATGAAAATATTTTTAAAATACCAAGTTGGGGGGGGGGGGGGGGGGGGGTCGATGTGCATTATCCAAGATGACTCATAGATTAAACCGCTTCTGTACATCATCCAAAATTAATCCCAGTTTATCACAGCAGGTAAATTACTCCAGACCCATTCATGGTACAAGAATCCGTTGTAAAAGGCAAACCGTTATTAATGTTTGATATGAACGAATATACAACGTGTCTCTCCTTTCGTTTAAAAACACACTTTCCTGTGCTACATACAGAGGGAAATACGGAGAGCCAAATACATGTCAGATTACGAAATTCTCTACAATGTGAGGAGACAAATGTTTAATGTATAAATACTGAAGCGGCGAGTTGCAAATTTCTGCATAACATTGTGAAGAAACTGCCGAGATAAATGTTCCTGGCCTATATGAGAGCTTTCTGAAGGCTTCTCAAGTACAAAGCTGATTGGAAGCTCTAAAATGCTCACTAGGCAAACAAAATGAGAGAGAGAGAGAAGTATGACGGAAGACTGATCGGCTATGATTTCCATGTCGTCAGGTTAAAAGTGACGGATAAGTAATAAAGCGTATGCCTCTTTATGGCACTAAGGTACAACTGCTGTTGTTGTTGTTTTCCTTTGGGTGAACTTACTTCTACAGCCAATTCTATGACCCCCTCCACAACGTCAAATACTGACACTTAATCAAAGGCGACAATGCTGCGTTAAAGTACATATCGAAAAGCTGAATACGTGTGTTGCTGTAAAGAACTAACAGTGTCTACTTAAGCACTGGAGAGCATTTTGCGTAAACCGATCAATGTAGAAAAGACAAAATAAAAACGAATGTTCATGCATCAGAATCACAGAGTACCGTGTGTCTGTTGTTTAAAAAATATAGAGAGTATGTACATATATACGTGTATAGGCAAAATGTTCGCGAGGCGCGTCTCATCAAGGCTGTCCGCGTTAGAGAATATTTAACACAGACAGACAGAAACACACACAGACAGACAGCACGCACGCACACACTCACACACGCACATATATACACGCAAGGTACAATATTACCATATTTACAGAAATGTGAATTCGAATATCAACAGCGCTTTTGTTTATAAAACATTCAGAACAACAAAAAGTATAAGATAACCAGCTCATAGAGATAAAAGTTAGATTTGACGTTACAAAAATGATGGAGCAAAATTCTGAAGTCCTTCAGTACAAGACATTCAAAATGATACATTTAAACGATTAAAAAAAGATATCATGCATTTTGGCTTTAGAAGAAGAACAACGGTGCATATGTGATTTGGCATTTTTCATGAAGACTCACATAACACACGACTAACGTCAGTTGGGAAGATTATAGCATTGGTACCACAGTTCTCTCCCCAAAAATAAACAGAGCAAAAAGAGAGTACACACATACGCACACCCACGCACATACATACAATGTAAACACTGTACAAGTGAATACACACATAAGCTTGTTTTTTATGTGTGTGATAAAAATTTCACGTTTTCTGCAGGCGGTCTTATATCAGAAAGCCAGTACGACATGTGACTCTGTACTAACAACCATGAAAAACTCCGACTGAGCCACTATGGTGGGCCAGTCACGACTGACTGGAGCAGTAGATGCCAATTTCCTCCGCTGAATGCCAATTTCAGCATTAATGCCCCTGAGTCGGGACAAGTGTCCGTCACAACCGTCTCTAAGGACTAGCGTTCGGTCACTGTATCGGACTGGCTGTCATAGCTTTCGATGGTCTCCGTCTCCCCGGAGACGTGATTGACAGCTGTTTCAGCATGCGGAAAGCATTCCTCCAATCAAATCGGTCCAATCATCTGATCAAACGTGCTGACTCCAGAACAGCCCAGACACAAATTGTTATCACAAACCCCTCCAGTGACACCAATCCACACCTACCATCTGTTCAACTGCTCGATTTCTGTTTCAAACCAAAGTATTAATCTTCATTTGCAAGAGATATCAGAATGATATGGTACAGACATTTTGCAGGCATGTTCAGGCTGTGCCTATGAGTGAGTTGACACTCACGGCTAGAAGACATGTCAGGAGATACTGATTTAATGTCTTTTATGAAGGGCCAGAAGTGCCCGTTGGTGAATTTGTCAGGAATGACAAGTTGTTGGGAAGGTTGTTTAACAGAAGGCGTTTTGTAAACCTTCACATGAAACATTTCAAAAGCCAGGAAACTTCTGGAAACTTTCCAGCAATAGCTGAAATACAGCAAAACAAAAATACAAAAACATACTCACAGACACACACATACGCACACACACACACATATGCTCACACACACGCACACACACACACACACACACTCACACTCACACACACACAAGCAGAAATACACACACACACACACGCAGTATTTGGGGTAACACGTTCATAAAGCAGTGCATGGTGAAGACATTATTACTTTCTACTGTAATCCTGGTTTCCAATTTCATGTTACAGTGACCACGGAATTTTCCTCTTTCTTAATCCCTGTCCCGGTCACTCATTGGTTGGCAGTGTGAGAAGTTATTTACATACT
Organism: Chanos chanos; assembly: GCF_902362185.1. Taxonomy (NCBI): domain Eukaryota; kingdom Metazoa; phylum Chordata; class Actinopteri; order Gonorynchiformes; family Chanidae; genus Chanos; species Chanos chanos. Next base: position 14,003,425 of record NC_044510.1, read on the forward strand.
GTAGTCACGGAAACGGTAGCAGTAGACTTGCTTTAAAAAAAACCTGAGCTGGGTATGATTCAGGCGCAAAGAGATGGCCAGTTTGGTCAACTAGTTTGAGCACAAGCCAAAAAAAAAAAACAAAAAAAAAAAACCAAAACGAAAAAGACGTAGTGGAGAACAACGAGAAGAAGAACGCAGCACAGTTGTGCAGCATAGCACCAAAAAGTGAGAGAAATAGCCACAGAATACTCTCTACAAATATCACACAGTCTTTGTTCTTCTATTGTAAAAAAAGATTACCAAAACATCGCTGTAAACAGTCAAACAATAGAGGGGGAGAGAGAAGTAGAAGGGTCTGGAATGTCGTTTTTATCTCATGATTGTGCTCTCACTGTGCGTGTGCGTGTGCGTGTGTGTGTGTGTGTGTGTGCGTGTGTGAAAGTGAGTGAGTGTGTGTGAGTGTGTGTGTGTGTGTGTGTGAGTGTGTGAGTGAGAATATAAAATGATGCATTTGTCTGTCCTCATTAATGGTCTGCAGAGCATTATTGTGGTTCTGGGTTTTGAACAGGAGTTAAACGTGGACGGTGCATTTTTTTCGATCATAAAGAAAGTGATAACAGAGGGAAAACTGGACAGTGCTGGCTTTAGGACACAACAGATTAACAATCTTCTCCGTGATGGTGGAAGAAACCGCTCTAAAAAAACAAAACAAACCATGCTAATTAATTAACCACATGACCTCCCGCTCTTATTCCTCACAATAAACATGAAGCAGGCGCTTGTGCGATCACAAGCAATAGTCTGTCATCAGCTTTGTTTTCAACACTTGTTCAAATTAGACCTTTTGGCACCATTGCGTGGTTTCTCTGGTGCTGTCAGTGCCTCTGACGACAGTTTGGTATGGGTTAATATCAGCAATAAAACTTTTGGCAGGTAATTCAAAACGTGCTACCAAATCAAACAGCAATCAAAGAACATCTCGCCAGCATCTTGAAGGAAGCGGTCCTTCTGCGTTTTTGTTTTTTTTTTTCTCTTCTCGTGTTCTCCTCCGTCCTCAAACCGTCCCCTTCTCTCCATTAAGGCCTAGGCTTGAGCTTACAAATACATGCAGTGCAGTGCAAGTGCAAGAGGTCAAAGGTGAAGCAGGGGTCAACAGAGAGGAGGATTTTTGGGAAGAATGTGAGACAGGCTGGATGAAGGGGACAGACAAGGATCCCACCCCTTCCCCCCACCCCATCCCACCCACCACCAAACAATCAGAGCGTCTGAGAAATCTGGGCCGTAGAGACTGCGGCAGTGACTGATGAGAACCAATCCCATCCGGTTCTTGTACTGATGACAACACTCTTAAAACCCGCCTAGGTAAAGATCAGAAGAAGGGCTATCGATAGAGCTAGTGAGTGTATCCTTCCAGCTGTGGCCAGCGTTACATCAAGTCTACGGGAGCCAAAGCTTGTTGTCGTTCCTCCACTGGAGGAGAGGGGGGGGGGGGGAGGGGGAGAAAAAAAGGGGGACGCATCAGCGTATAGCAGCCCCCCCCCCACCCCACCCACCCAAATTCCACCTTTGCTCACTTTTCCTTGATTATCTCTTCGTATCTGGGCGGGGGGTCACTGTAGGGGGCACTGGTTTCGTCGCTGCTGCTCTCGAGGTGTCCCGTCACCTCCTCGTACGACGGGGGGAGCGTGGCCCCCGAAAGTCGCGACGCCACCGAGAGCGACGAGTCCTGGACGTACAGGGCGCGGGTGTTCTGAGGCTCCGGGGGGGCCATCGCCGCGGACGCCGCCGACGAGGACGACGCCCCTCCCCTTTCCGGCCCGACCGCCGCGGCGGAGGGACGGGCGGAGTGCGAGCTCTCGCCGTGCGAGCCCGAGGGCGTGTCGCGGTGCACCAGGATGCGGGGCAGGCTGCGGGAGTGGCGGTTGCCCAGGTAACGGTTCTGCGTGTAGGCGGGTCGCCGACGCGTGGCTTTCTGGAGCTGGCAGCGCCAGATGAGGAAGAGCGCGATGATGATGAGTAGGACCACGCCCAGCAATGGGACGACCATGTAGACGGTGTCGGTTCGCTCCGAGCGCGATTCCGCGTTACTGCTCACTGTGTAGATGCTACGAGTCTTCCAGAATTCCATCTGCGGGAGAAAAGAAACAAACAAACAAAAAAAAGAGCTTTTTTTTGCAACATCAGTTCTGTTCATTTAAGTCAGGGGTGGGCAAATCCAGTCCTGGAGGGCCGGTGTCCTGCCGGTTTTTGTTTTCACCTCTTAGCTACCTGTTGATTTTCACTTTGAAAACAGGCGTGCATGCTCTTCAGCCAATCAGAGACTGTATTTAGTTGGTCGACAAGAAAAACAGCAGGACCATGGACCTCCAGGACCGGATTTGCCCACCCCTGATTTATGTCATGTTCTTATCCTATCACTTGTGCTTTCTTCTCCTATGGAGTTCACACATCTCTGGAGTCGCCTTGAGGTTAATTGTCAATGCTAAGGGTCACATCAACAGAGAGCAGTTAATGGACTGGTTTCCATTAACCCTGAACCATTACCTGCTCATATAACTCTACCAAAACAAGCCATTTTTCAAAAAATGTTTTATATTTACATACTGTATTTGCCAAACGCTCCTGTTCTGAGAACAGTTTCTAATACAGTTTGCTCTTTGCGCTGGGCATGAACATGAGGTGATCATGGTCTAAGGGCATTTTACAACACGTCAGGGATGCTGTCGGGTTTCTCTTAGCGGCGAGAAACTCGACGTCTGGCGTTTACCGTGCGTTCTTTGTTTTCGAAATACTCGTTTGCCTCCTCGAAACTGCAGCTCTCCTCCATGCACTCCCTCTCTATGTTTCCCTGTCGGAACTCCTCCAGGAAGCCATTGGCCCGGGGGAAACGCTTGAGGAGAGAGTGTGCGTCTTTAACATTCAGGAAGGCTGCCACAGAGAGAGAGAGAGAGAGAGAGAGAGAGAGAGAGAGTAAGAAAGGGCAAAGGTGACATCCCAGAAGTCCAGCAGAAGCTGTGGCTGTCCCTCGTCAGCGTTTTGGAGCTCGTTTCATTTTCTGAGTGTGTGTGTGTGTGTGTGTGTGTGTTTGTCAGCCCTTCATCAGTCTACTGTCGATTGGTCCTGTGCAGGCAATTATGTATGACAATCTGTACATCATATACAGTATATATATACATATATATATATATATATATATATATCATACATAGCATTAGCTGAAGAACTTCAAACCCTCCTTCTCTCCCTATACGTGAACTGTCCCTTCACTTCCTCCCTCCTGAACATTGCTCTCTCAGATAAATGTGCTGATGGGCCATTTACAACCTAAAATTAGTTCAGGACAGGAAGGGGAGTGACCCCCTGAGTCCTGACCAACCATACATCATCAGAGGATTGTGGGTAATTAAACAACAACAAAAAAAAAACCCCATCTGAACAGCGAAAAAAAAAAGAGTATTACACTTTGAGGAAACCGGAACCGTTTCAAAACATGACCTGAAACATAATGTCACGGACCCATCCTTTAGTTTGAGTTTGAATTCTCATCATTTCTAAGGAAGCATCTTTTTTTGAAGGACTCAAACAAAAATAAATGAAAATAAAATAAATAAATAAAGCACATCTTCAGAGTGGTTGATGACCGATTCCCTTAGCCTACTTAGCCATGTAGGATAAGCAAATCACTCTAAATTCAATTAGAAACTGAGAGAAATATATCACGAATTTGTATGTTTGGATCCAGTCTCACTGCCAACGGCTTAAACTGCAACATTTTCCCCAAATGCTGTGATTCTCAACATTTGACAAAATGTAACTTAAGACTATGGATAGATATCAGGATATTGATCAGTGAACGCTCAAGGGGTTTGGACTGTAAGGTGAAAGTCAATCTAACTGAATGTGTTAAAATAAAATCAATGTCATTAAAAGGTTATTAATATGCATAGCATAAAGGGGAATGTCCTAACCTGCAGCCATGGTAACATCCGATGACTCAGTCAGAGGTATACTGGGCTGAAAGAGAAGAGAAAGCGTTAAACAGAAGAAACTCAGAAGAAAAAAAAAAAACAAACACAAAATGAGTACAGATACTGTGCCCCCTTTTCTGTATCATCCAACTGACACGCTATATTGATACTGATTCAGCAGAATAAAAAAAAAACCCACAAAAACAAAAACAAAATGAGGACATCCAAAAACAAAACAAAAAAAGTACTGTCGTACGACTGTAATGTTGACATACAGAATCAGAAACATCCAGAAAAGTTGGTTTTATATCTAAAGATAAAACGCTGGAACGCAGTCGTGTACCAATACGTAGTACCGTATTGGGATCTTTTGATGTATCGATTAAAATGTATCACCAGACATCTATCTTGACAAAAAAAAAAAAAAAAACTATAGGTCATTGCTCATACAAATATGTTGCTGGGGGAGGTGGGGCGGGGGAGGAGGTTCCCATAGCAACGGACCGGGTGGATGCGTCGAGAGATGCGCTGTTAACGCTCACGATCTAAATTTAAATCACTCGTACCGACTCTGTGATAGAATTACAATACCACAATTCCCGGCAGGTTTGAACTCTTCTCAATACACTAGTTGCTGTTCGCGAGCGTTTTAAACAGACAGACACGAGCTCTACCCATGCTCTCCTTCTTCGTGTTATAAGGTTATATGCTATCAATATATATAAATATAGAACAGAATGCGATGTACATTATAAATAAAAGGAGAAAATCCAATAAAAACGAACAATGGAAGATTCATATTAGTACCTCAAATCTGAGAATTCTACTTCAGTGAAATCTAATTAAGACGCCTTGTCAAAAATCATTGTTATAGTCTAAGTATGGGAATCATTCGTCTAACCAACACAACCAAAGTCTTGTCGGTCAACGTCTTATACAACCAGGGCTTTCTAAGTGCCATATAGACAGATAAAATATTTATTGAGACTCATATTCAGGGCAAACACTAAGAGATTCAGAGAGGCAGACCTCTCACAGTCTCGGCGCATCATTTTTCAATCAACAGTTACGACATAACTGTGAAAAAAATTATTAAACGATGTAACGCTACCTATGCACGTGTACATTCGCAACTTAAGAAGACACATAAACAAAAATAAACCCTACCTTCCCCGTTAATATAGTTGCTGGTCAATTCCATTCCTGTGTCCACCGAGGGAGCGCGCACATGAGTCACAACGACCGTTTGACGAAGATGGGAATAGACCAATCGGTGCAAAAGAATTTCCGAGACTATCCAATGAAAATCCTCACGATTATTTTGATCACGTCGGAGAATGCCCCTGGAGCGGTGTGGTTTTCTGGGTATCGTAGTCTGTTAATTAACAAGTCCACAACCACGGCAATTACTTTCAAGAAATGTTGACGCAGTTGTGCGGAAGATGTTGGTATTTTCCTGACTTTAAATGTTTGCAGCGCAAACTCCATTAGATGGTTTTCATCCACTGAATACGACTAACCAACAAAAGAGAAAACCAGGATCTTCCCATGCCACACCTTGTCCACAAATACTACACTTCCCAGCATTCCGTCCCATTCTCTCCTCACCGTTTCGGTGCCGCCTTGAATTTATCAGGCCAGGGACGGAAAATTCGTATTGATGCGATAAAAAAAAAAAAGTAGAGCAGACAGACCGTTAACCGCATATCAGTAACCAAATTATGTTCGTATATTTTTAATCGAAAGACAAAAAATATGAATGAAAATGTACATTAATATTCAATGGGAACCTCGGATTCGGATAACGGTGTAAATAAAGTGAACATAAATCTATTTTGAAATTATTACTCAGGTTAAATAGGCTAATAAAATAAGAGATAATCTGAGGTATGTGGGATATGCATTAATAAATTAATAAAAGAAAAAGTACTTCTGCAGAATTCCTTCCTTAAAGCTTGTGGGAGAGACTCCCCAGTCAGGGCCAGATGTGACCGAGTCCCTTCTCCACACGAAGTGCTCTACTTCCTATACTAAGTTCTCTTCTTTGAAAAATAAATTCTAAGTTTCAAAAAGCAGTCAAAGTCTTCAGGAGTCCGATGCAGCGTAAGTTTATTGCATTCAGTAGTGAGCAAAATACAACAAACTGAGTCAGGTCCCAGGGAGTGACTGAATCTAATACAGAAAATCGTGCACTTATATCTAAAATTTTACCTGCATGCAAAACCTGTGTATCCAATAAACACATAACATGGTTGTATGGTAACACCCCTTACATCATCCGTTTTTGCATGGTCCATCCCATTCACTTCCAGAAAGTTCCCCAAATTTTCCCAGAATTTCATTATTCCATACATCACTGTTTCCGATTTCCTTTTTTGGCTAAGTAAAAAATGATGAATCAGCCATGTCCTTACTTTGCTTTGGATACTCAACCATGTCCTCAATCTCACCTCAGATAATTTACCCCTTAATGCAGGTGTTCGTTATCAAGCGATGGGCTAGTCCAAGCAAGGCGGACACTGACGCCACTACGCCCCGGCCATTACTTATGCTTCCCTGTCACTATAACCTAGATATCACCCTTTTCATATTGCCCTTATGTTTTGCTGATTTTGCATCTTCCTTTTTTGGTATACCGAGGCCCTCTTCCGTTGGCTTCAACTTACAGAGGCCTTCTTCCATTTCTCCAACAAGCTGATGACAAAATGGAGCATGGATCAAATGTAGCATACGCATTGTACGTTATAATACTGTACAGTCTCCATTAGCAGAAAAGTAACTCATTTCAAAATCTGCACCAAGACGCTTCTTCAGATAAACTCACGGAGAGATTCTACATGACATAGTCTATTCTATGCTATATTCCAAAAGGAATGTGCAGATTGGATACTCCTAGATGTGCCCCCCCCCTCCCCTCTCTCCAGAAAAAAAGTTTCTGCTGCATTCTGTGGAAAGAGAGTGCTACAGGTTGTCATGATTAAACCGGTAAAACTGACAACAGAAGAGGTGTCCTGTGACCTCTGACACGGCATGGAAAGCTTAATCTTTTGACCTCTGACATTCTTTTGTGGGGTATTCCCACTCTTGGCTATCAGGTTGGCTTTCACATTAAAACAGGCCGACGTGGAACAGATGCCCCCCCCCCCCCTACTCCCCCCCCCTGCGTCAGACAACATCAAAGGGGAGAGGGAGATGTGAGAGGACTCTAAGAATGGCATTTTTTAGAGAAGAGAAAAAAAAAAACACTTCTAGCAGTTAAACATCCAGCTCCCCCCCCCCCACCCACCCCCCCAAAAAAAAAACACTTGCAAAAAAAAATACTATCCTCTCATGTTTACATACTGTATATCTTGTTTATTTTTCATCTCACAAGCATACAAAAGTAGAAAAAATAGGATATAAATATATATGTGACTATTTACAACATGATAAATTAGAGAAGGATTTAAAATACAAATTTCAAACATTTTATACATAGGCCTAACCAAAGGTCTGGACCCTGAGATTGATTCAAACTCTGTAATTATCCCAACGTGGGATTGATTTGTGGACAATAATCCTGTTCCCACCAGGAACCATTAACAACGAACCTTGCAGCTCTTTAAAGATGATGTTTCCGTGGCTTAGCGTGCATTGAGTTCACACAGCTGAAGTGACAGACACAATCACCCAGTTCGTCTACATGAAACAGACCAAATATCAGGCTATACAGCCTAGGCGTGTTGCGCCCAAAGTCAGTAGTTATTTAGATGGACAAACGCAGGCAGGGTGAGTGTTTTAAAGAAGTGTGCGCTATGGTCGCACATATTACATTTCTCAGTACAAGAGAGCTGATTTTGGATCAGACTGTTTCCCTTTCATAATCTTAATAAATACAGTTACATGGAGCGACAGGAACTGATCCTAGATCAGCAATCTCTTGGGTCTGAGGCACTGGATGCACACTGGGCCTGGTCTGATCGAGAACGCTGAACTGGAGACGTGACCGACAGACGGGAGCGAAAGCGTTTTTTTTTTCCCGGGAAGGCTGCTACGGGGTTCAGTTGTAGTTTGTGAGGTGAGAGCGGGATTTGAAACAGTTTGCGTCATCGCTCTCCTCTTCTTCCATGCACTCATCAACATCCTCCTCTTCCTCGCTGTCGGACTCGTCGTAGAAGCTGATGGTGGCCTGGACAGGAAAGTTTCTCAAAAGCGCCTCTCCGTCACTGTACAGGTAGTCGTACGACTTGGACTTTGGCCAGAACAGTCTGTGGTAATTAAAAAAAAAAAAATGCACGATTAGAAAAATTACACCTCATCATTCAGAATCAGAAGTTGTATTTAACTTACAAGTCTGTCACAGCAAGGAAAATATGCTCTCTCTCTTTTTTTTTTTTTTTTTTGACAAATATTCATAATCAAGCTCATTTCAGTCCATTTTGAAACAAACTTTTTTTTCTGAGGTCGAAACTGACTGTACAAAAACTGTGAGAAATTTGCATGCGGCAACAGAAAATTGGTGTAAAATACTAACCTTACAGGATGCTGGAAAGACTGATGTTTGCCATCTGCCATGGTGTTACTTGGCTGTACTGGTATGGTGTGAGGCTGTTTAGACAGGGGGAGAAAAGGTGTAAGGCCATCTGTACAAAACCACAACTAGCAACAGCATCCAAGAAAACTTCCTGTCCAACGTTTACGAGGCCAAATCTCCACAAAGCCAAACGGCTGGTGGCGCCTAGAGCAGAACAACTTCGAGTCATGGCGTGACGTGTGTCAAGGCTGAGGTGTCTGGTGGGAAACCGGATAAATCTGACTCTAAAAAACCTTAAGGTGTCTGCTTTGGCTAACACGACACTTAACAAGCAAGTGGTAGCTAGCTGGAAGCTGTTGCCTTCGCCTCGACACAGGGCGCTAACTTCTCTGTTCTCAGTCTGACACGGTTGAGCGTTGCCAAATGGCAGAGTGTCGTGGCAGTGCTAGCCGCGGTTGCGCCTTAGACGCCCCAGCATTACTAGGTGGCTCGGTATCAAGGAAGCAGCTTGACTGTCACACCTTCTGTTCCAGCGCGCTGTGGTAAACGCTCTCTGTATGGTTTCCCTGTCTCCCCCATCCTCCCTGCTTACCCAGCTGACGTTATTACATCTTATAACAATAAAGCGACCGAGTATGCCTATGGCGTGTTGCTGTTGGCGCTTTAAAAGCTGAAAGTGGTTTATTACAAAAAAAAAAAATGCCTCTAGAATTAGAATAGGACGCTCCGTCGATACGGTGCGTCAGTGGGCTATAATGTGTTTGTGAAACAAGCGCATTTTATGATTAGAGTGTTCTGCCTATGATGAGTAAAACACTTGTAACAGCCTGTTAAACAAGGTAAGGAAGAACTTACACAAAGAAGCTTGCTTATCCGGCATCCGATTTGTGCATCGTTTCTGGTCACGAGCCAGGGTCTCCACAGGACAGCTTGACTGCAGGGAAAGGCACGAGCGACAAAGACAGTGTCAATCAAACGAGGCTTTCTGAGTAAGTCTTTGCATACAAGCCTCTGTTACAGCAGCGGGGCCGAGGACACAGGCTAAATGACATAGCGAAGTAGGTTAGAGATTCAGTGCATCTTACGCAATTCTATTTCTGCCATCCGGGTCGCAGCACAGCCGCAGAATATATTCTACACAGGCTAGAACACCGATAAACAATGTCTGTTTCACGATGAAAAAAAATAACTTACACACTAACGTACACGTATCTAAATAGACGTTGTGTTCTACACGCATCTAAATAAAAGAGAAAATTCCACATTAAAACGCCGATTAGTCGTCTTATCCAAGGGACTTAGAGCCATAGTGGCCTTTGCGTTACACCGTCCTGTTCAAATATGACGGGACGATGTCTATTCAACACTCACCTGTCCTCTTCCTGCATACGAGTATCCATCGTATTCTGGTCAGAAGCGGGAGAAACGACGAAAGGCGTCTGTTTAGCGACGAGACAAGCGGATTTCATATCGGAGAGTGTCCGTGGAAATAGTCCCAAATGCTTCGACGCTTCGATGTGTGGGGTTTTTTTTTTCGCAAAGTGAAGTAACGCAGCACAGGTCTTTTTCGCTGTAGGCGAGGGAGTGAGCGTAAGGGAGACATCGCCCGGGGTTTATAAAGACCTCTGTGGCACGGGGGGGTTGGGATGGAGGTTTAGCCAAATGAACGAGGGTGGGGAGGGGATGATTCGTCCACCAAATGACTGGGACATAACGAGCATTTTGGTGTGAAGAGTTCCCCAGTTGTAAAAACAATGCGCCGCGGCGTGTGGGTGAGAAATTTGGTACCGAGAGGTGACTGAAAAAACACGCAGGGGAAAACTTACGCACCATCTGTGCGAACAACAGCAGGGGAGCAAAACAGAAGAGGGGTCATATATAATCAAGTTAGTCAATGAGTTTCTATAAATATATTTGTGCCAATTAGACGGCTGAAAAGAATCACGCGTTGGTATGAATATACCTTACAAGTAACATCTATAATACACGCACACACATTCAATGCCCAATTCAATTAGAATGCGTTGTACCTTGGGAATAAATTATTATTTAGTGAAAAAAAAATTTGGCAACGCCCAACATTACAAGCAAAGTTAAAAATAGAGACAGACAATGTGAACTAAATGTTTTCAGCAGATACGATCAATTAAAGTAAATGTATCTCCCTGCTTCAGTACCACGACGTTATCTGTGTGCTGTTTTGCCCCGCACTGATCTACTGATCCAGGATCAGTTATCCGACCTTTGTGACTGTAAGAGAAAACCATTAAAAACTGACTCAAGAACAGCATCTTAGCGCATCGTGCAACGAGCATTGTTTGGCCGGGAGCACGCGTTCTCTCCTCGGTCCGTTAGGCCAGGTGTGAGAAATGTCACTGCACGGATTTAATGAGCTTCTAATGGGGTCTGATGGACTCCTTAGCCCCATTTGGAGGAGCAAATTTTCGGGGCAGCATCACGTCGACCTCCTGTAGGGAAAGCAAACCGAGCACCAGGCAAAAGGCACAAATGGACAGCAGAAGATAGCGACGTGTTATATGTGTTCAGCTCAAACTTGTGATAAGACTATCAGACAAATTAATGATTAGTAAACAGTCCCATGGCGCATGTGCTGTTCCATGTTTGAGTAAATGGAAAGAAATTCAGATAACTTTTTCCTGTCTTCTATTTATTTATTAATTTATTAGCCTATTAGTTTGGTGAAGAGCAGAAAAGGGCTACATTAAAGACGTCCTTTAACGGGTTATCGTAGAGAAGGAAAAATTATAGGCCTAACCCCATACATAATGTAAACTCATAAGTAGGCTAAATGAATTTCGCCCGGTTTAATTTAAAACATGCGTACAGCATTATAAATTGCACGCCGAGTTGTTCTGACTTGCAGGCTACTGGAACCCTTTTTTTGTCGTTGGTGGTGGGTTTTGGTTTTTTGGTTAAGCCTTGGGCTATGTACCAAATGTCTAATCTCTAAAATAAATCCCGGTTAAAAGAGAGAGAGGCACATTGTTTATTTTGTTCTTTTGCGAGCTGCGCACAAGTCTTTCCTTCTGTTTTCACATTTGCTGATCTTGAGAGACCAGGTTTTAACTCAGTTTAAACACCCCCCGCCTCCGCCCTCCTCAGCTCCAGCAGAAAAACCTTCTCCCCCGTTGTTAGGAATGTCAGTAATCAACGACCCATTGCTCTCGCGACTGACTGATGTGTTTTCTTTAGAGAGAGAGTCAACACGAATATTTAATTTAAAGTAACAAAGTACTCGTTATAACTAATACGGGTCAAAAGTCCAAAAAGAATGAACTTAACAGACCGCACACATCAAAACCTTGCGCAATGTAAAATGAGTGTCGTCAAACACAGCAGTTTTCAAATAAAATAATCTGAAATATGGGTATTTGGTCGCCGGCGCCATGGTGATGTCTGTTTCAAGTGAGTTCTGTGGAAAAGACAATATTCTTTCTACAGTTTATCCCTGTGATTAATGTCCTTTCTTTCTTTCTTTCTTTCTTTCTTTCTTTCTTTCTTTCTTTCTTTCTTTCTTTCTTTCTTTCTTTCTTTCTTTCTTTCAATGTAGTATCTCTACACTCTATGCATATAGTACTACTGGTGTGGAAATTCATTAACATGTCACCCCAAAAACAGCACCTTGACTTTGTGGATTAAATTTAGTGAATGTGAGAAGTGGGTTTTTTGGGGGCGGGGGGGGGGGGGGGGGGTAGTTTACACAAGTAAAGTACAATTACTGTAATCTTTTTTTTTTTAAACCCATATAAGATGTACATCCAATAGCCTACACACAGTGTCTTCAGAACAATATAGCTGCTAAGATCTTGAAAGGTCTAGAAAGATCTTCATTGATACATATTAAACGGTTATCAAACAACGCAACCGTTTCGATCAGTGGTTTCATCCATTTTTCCCCACACACGCTTTATTATGCATTATACAGCCGACATTGCCCATGTTTGCCTGGAGATACTGATTATATTAATATTTTTGTCTGGGATCCGCTTAAACCGCGCTTGTCCGAGCTTACAAATACAGCGACAAACAAAAAGTGAAAATTGGTTTAACTTGTTCATAATCTCACAACGGAAAACAGATACAAACCTCTCTACAGTCACTCTCCACCAGAACGAAATGATGACAGTCTCGCTGTGAACTGATTTTTATCGCTTGATTACTGAACTGATAAACTGTTGAGTCCGTTAATGTCGTTGTGGTACGCTGAGGAAAAGCATGATATGTAGATTATATGGATAGTCCTCGTGAGTTGGAACCATTCATAAAAGATTCTATTTCATCAATGTCACAAAGGTCCAATTAGAAATGTAAGTATTTTAGAATGTGGAATATGACTTATTGGTCTATTTTCCAAGTTGAGTTTAGAGTTAGAGATATGAAAATGTAACCCACAGCCAAGGCGTCCTGAAGGACTGAGGCCAACTCTCGGATTTAATTTATGTCTGTGCCGTTAATCCATCATCAATTTGGAGAACCTCTAACGGTTTCAACATCCCTCTGACCATGGCCTCAGGGTCAGTCTTCTGTCCTGTCACACACGCACGCGCACACACGCACACACACACACACACACACACACACACACACACACACATACACACACACAGTGTTCTGATCACGCTCCAACACCTCAAGGAGGTGTAGTAGTGACGCCAGCTCTCACACCTCCATAGGGGACACTCCAGAACATTCTACTCTCCTCCTCTCTCTCTCTACTGGTAGCCAGTTTACACACACACACACACACATAACATGTTCTAGTTTTTCTAGTACCGCTAGAAAACACACACACACACACACACACCTCACCTTCCTGACCCAGACACAAACTCTGACCCCAAACCAACCTGTACTGGACACAGAAATCTTAACCCCAGAATCACAGAAAAGTTTTTAATTATTATTACAATTGTTTACAATTACCATTAACTGGAGAGTAAATGATATGTTACAAATGCATGATGTGTTTACCATCCATCAGGTGTCAGTGTTTTGACACTTTGGGTTTGTTTCTCAGAAAGGGTTCAAACCTAGAGAGAGCACTGATCTGGGATCAGTTTCTGCCTTTCATAATCCTAATAAACATTACTATATGTTTTGGGGGAGCTGATATTATATCTGATCTTAAACCAGCCTTAAGGCGTTTGATAACACGGGTGCAGGGATGAATTGCATGGTGAATAAAGATTTTGCTCTTTTGAAAACTGTGACTCAGGCTCCGATGAGTCATAATCCTCATTCTAGAAAAAAGTCCACAGTCCACAGATCTTACCAGCGGGGGGCTGATTGTATTATGAATAAAAAAAAAAAAAAGAAAAGATTTGTTAAATCCGTATGATTTAAAGTTGATAAATATTTCTCTGATCTGGAAACAGATTTTTTGTGTAGAAGTTGACACACTTTCCTCCTGTCTTTTTTTGTGTAGAAGCCATGCTCAGGGAATTTGACCTATTGAAAAGTCCTCTCAGGAGGTGGTTCAGAGAACTTATTTAATCAAAAATCTTCACCCAAGAGTTCAGAGCAGTTTCGTTTTTATTTTCGCTGGATGAATCAAATACGCACACACAGACACGCGCACACATGCACACATGCACACACACACACGCGCGCGCGCACATGCACACACACGCACATGCACACACACACACACACATGCACACACACATGCACACACACACACACACACACACACACGCACATGCACACACACGCACATGCACACACACAAAGTGCTCTGCATAATTAGCCTCTGTCTGATACGGAGCGTGGAGACCAGCAGTATCTACAGTAACTACCAAACCCACCTCTGGTCATCTGATCTCTCTCCATTCAGTCACACTCCGGATTAGCATGTCATTATAGATGGTTAGATATTTTATTTATTAAACCTTCCTTTCTTTCATTATAAGTTTGTTTTATATATCACTTATTTATGTATTTATGTATGTATGTATGTATGTATGTATCTATCTATCTATCTATCTATCTATCTATCTATCTATCTATCTATCTATCTATCTATCTATCTATCTATCTATCTATCTATCTATCTATTCACTTACTTCTGTATGTTGTGAAAGCAGTTTCGTGTCCATTGTGTAAGCGTATACCAGACAGCGTCCTGACACACCACCCATCCCACAGCCAGTTCACAGCCACAGACTGGACAAAGAACATTAAATATTGAAAGGCTCACAAAAAATCCTTCAGCTCACAAATCACAGAATCATATTCATTTTACCTGCTGGTCTTGGGTAGATTTGTATTTTTAGAGACCTTTTGTCTGCCAAACTGTAAAATGAAGTTTGCCCATGTAATCAGCCTAAACAGTTTAAATGATTATATTGTCACTGCAATATTGTAGTGTTTTATTTCTCCCCTTTTTATCCTTTTATCTTTTTTTTTTTTTTTTTGTAATTTGTGTACGTCTCACTTTTCTATTCCTAGTCTGACCCTAATCTGTGGGTTTATCCCGTGACCTGGGCGGTGGGGTCACCACGGGCAGCAGTGAACGGACATGCCCGGACACACGCCTCACCACTGACCCTCACACTCACACACCGCGTCACCGCGGAGGCCTCAGCTCCTATTTAGGGAGGTGTAGGAGTGACACCTGCTCTCACACCTCCAGAGGCACACTCCAGAGCATTCTACTCTCCTCCACACTCCTCACTGGTGCCCGGTTTACTCACACACAACACGTCCCCAGTGTCTCCAGTACTGTTCCCACATCAGCACCTACGCACACCTCACCTTCGTGACCTGGACACTAGTGCTGACCCTAAACTGACCCACAGTGATAGACAATAGCACAGGAGGCTCTGTGGTTTATTAATTGAACGGCAGGGCAGTGAAAATCCAAAAACAAACTTCAGCTGTCAGGCACAGGTCTTTTGGGTACAGCATGTAGTAATCTCTTCTCCATGCGGAGTATATTAGATGTCGAAAGGGTTTTTTTTTGTTTTTTTTTTTCAAGATCCAAGGTTAGTTATGAAATGAGTCTTGGAGAACATTCTGCAAAGTGTTCTTTTCTGATAACTCAGATAACAGGCGTCAAAAGTCAAGGCTGTCCAATAAAAAAAAAAAGTTTCAGAGCAGTTCTTTCCTGTTGGACAGTTTTGACATTTTCCTGTAGTTATCTGGCTAAGTAAGAATTTCTGCTATGTGCAACACCCCACAACTGGCCAGACTCGATCAAAGCGTGA
>NC_044510.1:14021613-14029113 GCF_902362185.1 Chanos chanos
CGTTGCACTGAACCGGTTCAAACTCTATTTCATAAGGGCTTTTTTTTTTTTAATTAAATGGCCCCTTGTTTGGGGTACAAAAGTAGTTTTAGATGATTATTTTGCAGTGGAGGAGTGTGGGCCAGAAGCATTGGGTTTAAGTGTTGGTGTGGGAACAGAACCAGAGGGGTTTTGGAACAGGCTTTAGTGTTTAGCTCAACACCTTCACTCTCATTTGGGGAGGTGTAGGAGCAACGCCTACCCTCGCACCTCCATAAGCACACTCCAGACACCCACCCACCCCCACCCCCACACTCCTCTGCCCTCTCGACAGCCTCACGGGGACGTGCCCCAGTACTCCCAGTACTTTTTTCCCAGTTCGGGAGGAGCGAGAGGACGGATCACTCGGAGAAACATCTCTCGTCGGAGCCGGTGTGGCAGGACTGCTGGGTCCAGAGTTAGATTAAGAGTGAAAAATAAATAAAATAAAATAAAACTATAAACAGAACACATGTCAGTGCGTTTCTTAAAGTGTCATTGCTTTTTATTTTTTGATTTGGTTGTAACTGCTGTGTTATGTATGGATTATGTTATTAAATAAAGCACAAACCTGTCATATGATATGGTCAGATGAACACTCTGAAATGGTGGGAGAGTGTTGTGTTGACTTTTCCTAAAACAGATGGATGGATGGATGGATGGATGGATGGATGGATGAATGGATGAGTGAATGAATTCCCTAGAGTCCTCAGAACAGCCTCCAAGCTTCCTCTCTCTGACCATACACACACACACACACACACACACACACACACACATACACACGCGCGCACACACACACCTTTACCATTTGATCACCTAGCTCATAGCACATTTTAAAGCCATTTAACTGAAGAGAGGCCATTGGTCACTGGAGAAACACACTTCACTGCATTCATTTTAAATTCATTTTAGTGTCGTTTTGATTTCTTCATGTAGAAATCCATTACCTGTCACTATATTGGATAGGCAAATCCAAAGAGTCTTACAGATATGAGTTCAGCTTTGGTTGTACATTGAGGCCTGAAGACCTTCAGTAGAATAATATATAAACACAAATTTACATAAGACACATTTTCAGCTTTTCAGTTGCTACACCTACAGGATTTTCACTTCTCACCAAAATTTTAAAGAGAAGTGTGTGTTGAGAAATATTTCAGTTGAGAACAATAGCACCCCCTGGTGAACTGGAAGTCTAATTGCAGCTTAGGACAACTCTCAGAGAGGAGCTGGTGACTGTATTGGCTGTTGTGCAGTGAAGGTGGTAATTAGAAGGGTTAGAGGAGTCTTGGACTCTGACCTGGTACGTTTGCAGTATTTGGAGGCACAAAGCCTCAGACTGTCAGTGTGGTGATACACAGTGCCAGTGTGACACCACACTGACATAATGATGACACCGCCCGTATAACTGATGCAGCGTTTGTACAGAAACACAGGGGTTTTTTTGTGTGTGTGTGTGTGTGTGTACAGTTGAAACATGGCAAAATGTTACAATCTGGAGAGAGTAGGTTCTGTTAGAGAGAACAGGGGGCTGGATTACTGTGTAATCTCATTATACTGTTGGTGACGTGACATGTGAGCGGAGATTTGGCGAGATTAGGCACCAAGGGTGCGGTCTGATCCAAATGGAACCACACACATACAAACACAAACAATGCATACACACACACACACACACACACACACACACACACACACACATCTACGTTGGAAACGTTCATCTGCCTTCCTGAAGGAGCACCTCCTCCTGTAACCTCCTCCTGTAACCTCCTCCTGTAGCCCTATGACTTCCCAGTGAAGAGATTAACTAGGTAAGGTTCTGTGACAGTGTCTGCGTGTGTGTGTGTGTGTGTGTGTGTGTGTGTGTGTGTGTGTGTGTGTGTGTGCGTGCGTGTGTGCGTATGTGTGTGTGTGTGTGTGTGTGTGTGTGTGCGTGCGTGCGTGCGTGCGTGTGTGTGTGTGTGCGCGCGTGTGTGTGCGTGTGCGTGCAGGCATGTGGTTGCTACATAATCATTCTTATTAAACCTCTCCAGTAAAATCAAACATTTAAAATTAGACCGATTTCAGCCTGATCTTAACTTATTCTTTAAACAGACAACAAATGTTAAAAGGCAACAAATATTGAAAAGTGTTGAATCACAGTGACACAGCTGACAGATTTGACTCTGGTTACTGTAGGAGACCCACTCCATGCCAAGCAGGACTTGAGCTCTTTACTCACACGTTTTCAGGAGGAAAGAGACTGTTAATCAGGCTAAAGAGCGCCCAGACAACCGGCGAAAAATCTTGACATCGTTTTTCATATAGCTCTTTTATATCTTGTATTTAATCTGTCTGAACCAAACAGGAAATCAGGAGGGGGAGAGAAACACAGTCTGCCGGTTGGCGCTGACCCTGTTTCGTTGGCCTTGTTTCGGAATGGAGGTACGAAAGCTGTGTTTTGGGGTAAGCAATGAGTAAATTTTTAACTCGGTGTCAGTGGTGATGGGTACGTGTGTGTTTGTGTGTGTGTGTGTGTGTGTGTGTGTGTGTGTGTGTGTGTGTGTGAGAGAGAGAGACATGGCTTTTGTACACTCAGTGTGGACACTCACTATTTAGAGAGTGACTGAGGTGGACAAAGACAGAGAGAGAGAGGAAAGACCAGAGAGAGAGAAAGAGAGAGAGAGAAAGAGAGAGAGAGATACACAGATTGAAAAAATAAACAAGCGTTGCCAAACTGAGAGAAGCCCAAAGTGAACGTAGAGTACGCTGGGATTCCTTTGAACTTGTAAAGTGCGTGACAGACTGGTCAGACTACCTGGTTAGCTATAACGGATTCTGAAATTGAAGGGAACTGTTGTGTGCCTACTGTCTCTTGTTACTTTTAAATACGTGCATTTAGATCGTTTGCAAAGAGCTAAGACTGAGTTTCTGCTTGTTTCAGTGAGAGAGCTTTGGCTCGTTCCGTGGTTTTTGTGTTTTTGGAAAGCGCCTCTTCTGGACTACGCCGGGGGGTGCCGCGCGGTGCCGTCGCCATGGCAACAGCGGCGCTGGAAGTGATGGGCTTCTTCCTGGGGCTTTCGGGCATGATCGGCACGCTGGTGGCCACCGTGCTGCCTTACTGGGAGATCTCCTCCCACATCGGACCCAGCATCGTCACAGCGGTGGACAACATGAAGGGCCTTTGGATGGAGTGCGTCTTCCAGAGCACGGGAGCTTTCCAGTGCGAGACCTACAACACCATCCTGGGCCTGAATCCGGACCTCCAGGCCGCCCGAGCCCTGATGGTCATCTCCGCCATCTTCTCCGTCCTGGCGTGCGCCGTCTCGACCGTCGGGATGCAGTGCACCGTGTGCCTGGACGGGTCGGCGGCAAAGGGCAGGGTGGCCGGGTTCGGAGGGGGTCTCTTCCTGACGGCGGGGCTTCTCTCCCTGATCCCCGTCTCCTGGAGAACTCACGAAGTGGTCCAGACCTTCTATCAGCCCTTCGTCCCCGACAGCATGAAGTTCGAGATCGGGGCCTGCCTTTACGTGGGATTGGCGGCGTCGCTCATGTCCATGCTGGGCGGGGGGTTACTCTGCGTGTCCTGCTGCGACGAGCTGGATGGCATTAGGGGCAGGGGGGGGCGACACAGCGGAGGGTACCCTTACCACGAACGGATGGGCATGGCCAGCATGTCTCGGGCGGGCGCCGTGCCTTACCGCGCCGGCACCGTGTCAGGCGCGGCCTACGCCAACGCCAACGCCAACACCAACGTGACTGCCAAGAACCAGACCCTTACCAGTCAAACCAGCACCAGTAACCATTCCAGCATACCTGCTCAGGGCTCCAGAAGGTCAGCTCACCCCAACACGGATTACGATGTGACGGGATACGTCTGAGAATCTCTGCCTGCCTCAGGTCTGGTTCACGTCCATCATGTTTTACAGTCAGTCCCTTACTTAAACATATGAGATTGATTTGAATTTTTTTCTTCTTTTTTTTTTAAGACTTCGTTTTAAGGGCAGATGTAGTAGTGGGAGATGGACTGAAAGGAGTTGAACTTGTGTTCTGTGTTCTGGGCCATTTCCCATGATCCAAAAAAAAAAAAGAAAAAGAAAAAGAAAAAAGAAAAGGAAAAAGAAAGAAAGAGAAAAAATCAATGAGGCGTATTTTAGCTACAGAGGAACTCGAAATAAACAGCAAGGTGCATCTGCACAGGAAACAAATCGATAACTCTCCATACGGCCGTTCGACTGTGCAAACATTATGCAAAGCTAACGACTCACCGTGACCTGCCTTGTTCCGCAGAAACACTCACTCGAAAGACTTGGTCATCTTTAGAACAACATGACTTACACACACACACACACACACACACACACACACACACACACACACACACACATATATATATATATATATATATGTGTGTATATATATATATATATATATATATATACACACCATACTTTTGATACTTGTTTTAAGCCGTTTAGGTATAGCGCTATGTTGATATTTTTCATTTTTTAAACGTATTTTGTATATTAGCCTACGCGATGGTATGTTCACGTTGCATAAATCACCCTGAAAATTCTTTTATCGGTCACTTGCATATATTTCACAGTGCTAAAATTATATTTTGAAGAAAGGATATTTTAAATATTTGAAGTACATAAAAGTACAATCTATTGCTAGAAATGTTTATAAAATTTTGATTTGTTTCGTTTTTGGTTTTTGTTTTTGTAATAAAGAATTGTCTTTGTTATCGTTAATATGTTTACACACTCATACTTTGTTCCTACGTCTCTAACTACATTTACACTTAATATTAGCTGTGTTGTATTCGGTACACTAAACTATCGACGTGAATTAAAGCATTTGCATGACAATTATAACAATTCGTTGGTCTATTACTGCAGGAAAATATGAGTAAAGTAGGCCTAGTGTAATCATTCACTGAGCAAGTTGCACAATTCCGAAAAGACAGCATTAACAAAACGCTGGAAAATAACGGCCTATTTGACACACTCCTATGGATGGCATGGACCATTTAACAGAACATCAGGACTCAAAACACCCAAAATGTCATTACAAACGATTACGAACTAAACCTGGAGTAATTTTAAAATAAGAGGGCAGAGGCGAGTCCTTGGGCTCTAATATTGTCTACAGACATTCTCCCGTCCTTTGACCTGCAACTCAAACAGGTCCCCAGGGTGCACAGTGTCTCTACAGAAACTGGTCAAAGAGTTTATCTCTGGGATAAGATAGTAATCACGACTCAGGGACAGTGCTCTACCCTCACAACAAGGGCACCGCAGTTCACGTGAGAAAAAGAAACGAAACGATTTGGGGGGGGGTTTTATTACCACGACATCTATTTATCGCCTCTGTCAGCTCACTTTTATTTCTTTCTACGTTTCTGAAAAATTGCGATATATTTCGTTATTCCAACCATTCATTTGCAGTTTTTAGAAGTTTAACGCACAAAAAGTGACACGTTGTGTATGCAGCCACGTAAATGTATAGCTTTACCACTGTTGCTAGAGCGTCATGTATATTTATGTCACGTATGGCCTAGTAGCCCATCAATGGCACAGACGATAAGTAGGACACAAATGTTGGCAAGCGAGCTCGCGGTTAAGCAAAACTGCGCCTTTATCGATCGAGAGCGTCCAGGTTTGACTGTCGTCCCAAATCAGATACCATGCTGAGAGAAGCAGTGCATGATGGGGGTAAAAGGTTTATAGGTCATATCTTATTTATTTATTTCTTCATTCATTCATACCTGTTTTCAGATGAGAGACATTTTCAATGGCAGACACAGGGGTCGAGTTGCATGATACTTGATATAAGGAGAGAGAACATTTTGGAACGATATAAAACACGAATCCCTTTTTACTGAGAGTAGTTTTCAACAGCATTGTTTATTTTTAAATGCTGTGAGCAGCACAGATGATGTGAGCGCCTGCTGTTGCGTTATCTCGTTATTGGTTCAGAAAAAAAAACCCCTCCAAAATCAATTTTGTTGATAGAGGAGACTAATTATTTGCCCATCAACCCTTTACCTGATCAAAAAAAAGCGTTTAAGTCATCTGCGTTTCCTGCGATGGTTAATGATTTCATGCCTGTTAGATTAAAATCGCTAAACATTAATCGGTCAAATGGCTTTTGGATGAATGGTTCTCGTGAGACTAATGCGTCCATTTACTCTGGTAATGACATAAACTCGCTGTCTCTGCCATTCCTGTGAGAACTCTCTCTGCCTCAGAATCTTGTTTACTTTGGATGCAACCTTGACAGGACCCGAGATACTGAAATGTGAAGCGCGTGCTCTCTCTCTCTGTCCTACACACACACACACGCACAGAGAAAGAGAGAGAGAGAGAGGACTCCAGTCTTTCCGACCCATTTTACAATTTCTAATGGATCGCACCATTGTTCTATGTCACTTCTAACATACTCAATTAACAACATTAATTATAAATAGTTTAGTCTAGTTAAACTCTTGCTTGATTGGACAATACGAGGCTCGAGCAACAAGATGCTGTCCAGCAGGTTCCAATGTCGGACATTATGTGGAAACATTGATTCATAACAGCAAAGACTACTGTAAACTATTTGTGTAATGACTCTTACGTGCAGGTTCGGAGGTCAGTTTCAACGGTGGACCACTTAGGTAGCATCAGTAAACTGCGTAAACACTGCCCTCTGCTGGCTGGCTGAAGAACAGCACTGTGACCGGCCCATCGTTTTCATTAGTATAGTTACATTTAGGGATCGAAACAGACCACACATCTTGTTACTCTTAAGGATGATTCCACAGACCAGTACCTCTCAGTCAGTCAGACAACTTAAACCAAAAGTCACGACTGTCCAACAGGAACATTCTTTAGTAGCTCTCCACCACGGAAGAGTTTCGATGTCTAGCCCTCTTGCTCCCTGGCTAGTTAGTTAATTATCCAGAACATTGCTTTGTGGAATAAAACAAAGTAGCAAAAATGTGATTTCCTTGTTTTTTTTCACCAAAGCAACTGAAATAAAGTCAAAACTATACAGTGGATAGAACATATTGTACTAATGTCTCAGCAGGACAGCTTCAGTTGGGAGGTTTGACACTTTGGTGGTGCACAGGATATTGTACCTGCCAACAGCCATAAGAGTTTACTGTGTGAGGATACACTCTTTTTGTTTTAATGTCCTTTTTTGGAGTTCGTAATGTCTTAACGTGTCTTCTTTCGTAAGCTGCCATGAGACAAAAGAATGTCACACCAGGGATCAATAAACGGTGTGATATCTAAACATATTATTTCAGTGATGATAAGAGCTAAAATAAAAAGGAAATAAACTTTGGAATTCTTTTCATTGGAGCCAACTTGATAAAGACTCACACACACACACACATATATATATATATAGAGAGAGAGAGAGAGAGTGAGGACAGTGCACATGAGGCTTTGAGTCATTTTATTTGACAGTGTTTAGAACTGTACAGAACATTCCAGAACGTTTCGGAGGTGA
>NC_044510.1:14034113-14036613 GCF_902362185.1 Chanos chanos
TATCGTTGCCGGCCAGTTTAAAACTCCAGGTAAAAAGAGTTTTCACTAAATATGTGTGAATTATCTCCAACTGTGGCTTTGAAGAAGAAAGTTCCTATATGTAGCCTTTCACAGTCGCAGAACCTGTTTATGAAAACTGTGTAAACGATGCAGTTAGTTTATAAATAGGGCACCATACTTGTTTTTAATGCGTGTATTTTGCCTCTCTAACGTAAAACAAATCGATAACGCGGCTTTTCAAAGCGACTTGATGAACACATCCCATTGCGCCCCCCAAAAAACTGACTTGATTAATTTCATTATCGTTATTTAAGACCAAAGGGGAGCCAAGCAGACCGCCATGTGTACAGCGAAGTTTGACTATCCAGAACCATAGACACTGACCGGTTCACGTCCACTCCGGTGTCAAGCTGCTGCAGTAACAGGCTGTGTAGCTGTCTCTGGCCCTCCGTCTCCTGCTCCTCGGGAATAGGAGCATCGTCGCATGCACGTCGGGTGACTCTGTAAAGCAGTTCAAACAGGTTACACACAAGCACTTATCACAGTCGCGTTCACAGTCATAACAACAGAACCGAAAACGTTACAGGAGGAAAACCCACCGCAGACGGCGTTTTACAGTGATCCCAACTGCTGGCAAAACATACAAAAAACAGCTAGCTTTCACGTGCTCTAATGATCCAACATATTACGTTTCGGCGAAAACACATAGTTACGAAGATGGGAATTCTTTCAACGAAGCAGCAATGCCTACAACAAATATTCAGCAATATTGTAATTCTGTAAGTCACGTTGTGGCTAACTCTTACCGCTTCATGTTGACATTTCTTACTTCCTGTAGTAAGAGGATGTTAATGATACATGCGTATCTGGGAAATGTAGTTGAAACTGATGACTGGGCAATCTTGACACTTCTTGCTTCCTTTGGGATGTAGTACAGGGTTAATTTAAAGCTATAATCATGTTGGGTTTGTAGGGGCATAGCGGATGTCCAGCTCAGTCAGAACATGTTTTAGTCCCGAAAAACTTACCTTAGGAAAGCTTTATTTTAGTGTTTACTCGCGTATCTAAGTCACCGAATTGACGAAATATATACGTGAAGTATTTTTAATTGTTTTTTTTTTATTTAAGCGCTCAGATACAATTGTACCAGAGTATTGTTTGCGCAGTACAATGGTGTACATTGTAGAGCCACAGCGAACAGTTTAGTGATACTGCATCTCGGGTCTCTCACCGTGCCCTTTGATTGGTGGAGAGTTGGAGAACGATAACGACTCGACCACACCCATAGGGTGTTGACCTCTCCCGTCTTAACCAGACAAACGTCATTTACTGTTCATTTTGTATTTATTATACATTGTAAACATCTAAATACACAATAAACAAGCAGAAGTCTCCATTATTTTTTTTAACTATTTTTTTTAGGCAGAAGTGAAAATATACGCTAATTTGCATATAAATTGAGTACGCCATGTAACTGTGACTGCAGGCATAGGTTGCTCAATCAATACCCAAATAAGAGCAACTGCATGCCAGTGTTCGTAAGTCGAATAAGTTTTATGTCAATGCAGTTTGAATAGACCACAACTGTTGGTACAGTTTTTGTACAGTGCGGATCCCTAGTGTTTGTACACGAAAGAGAGAGAGAGAGAGAGAGAGAGAGAGAGGGAAACTGGAGGGGTCTGCTGCAGAACTCAGGTGTTTTGAGAGAGTTATGTGCCGAAGAGTAAAACAGTTAAAATAGACGAGAGAACAACCCGGTACTACCTGACATCATTAGGTGAGGTGACAGGGTGTGTTCGCTTATAGCCGTGCGTCAAGAAATGGCCATGACACGTAAAATTAGTGGCGGCGTGACAGGCGACTCGGGTAGTGATGGGCGCTGCTGCTGGTTCGAGCTGCTTTGCGGCTGGCTGCATAGTCTCTGATTGACACAGCTGAGGGGTGGGGACGCAGGGTGGGGTCAGTAGCAGGGAGAGGCGGAGGAGAGACGGAGCGCTCGAGCCCAACCCTGAACACGGCAACAAAACACATCGAGAGACGCTGGGGAAAAGAAAGAGGATTTTTTTTCGACGCCAGAGACATGATTTAAAGGACTTGTAGAAGCGACGACCGTCACTTTATCCTCTAAATTGATCTTAAAGGTGGAAAACTGCCAACCAGATTACTATTATTGAAATTTACCCCGCCCGGTCGACCCCCCCTCCACTCCACCCCTACACCACTGCACCCGCTTAGCTACCGAGATGCACACGGAGACTCGAAACAAGAAAGTAAGTCTGCTTTGACCGTTATTGACTTTCCTCTCTCTTTAATGCCTTTGCCATGCGTCAGGCAAGTTTACGTTTTCTGTTAACTGTGTCAGTCTCTATGCATCAGATCTGTGACACTTGCCAAGCTGGTTGCTTGCCTTGAATTCAGTTATTGAGTTTGCCAGCTAACCTAACCAGCTAGCCAGCTAGCTAGCAGGGCACTGGATAGCGAGGGCAATATCTCTTGAACC
>NC_044510.1:14044113-14046613 GCF_902362185.1 Chanos chanos
AGGGGAACAGTCTGAGGTAGTTCAAGGGGAACAGTCTAAGGTGGTTTGAAGGGAAGAGTCTAAGGTGGTTTGAAGGGAAGAGTCTATGGTGGTTTGAAGGGAGAAGTCTATGGTGGTTTGAAGGGAAGAGTCTAAGGTGGTTTGAAGGGAAGAGTCTATGGTGGTTTGAAGGGAGAAGTCTATGGTGGTTTGAAGGGAACAGTCTATGGTGGTTTGAGGGGAACAGTCGAAGGTAGTTTGAGGGGAACAGTCTAAGGTAGTTTGAGGGGAACAGTCTAAGGTGGTTTGAGAGGAACAGTCTAAGGTGGTTTGAGAGGAGAAGTGTCAACTTCAGCGTAGACAGTGTAGTCTCAAGACATTGGTTTGTGTGGCCTACTTTTGACATAGGGAATTTTGTTTTTGTTTTGTCATCCAATTTGGAACTGAAAAGGAGTAACTTGTTTTTGTTTTTTTTTGTTCCTCTTTCTTGCTTTCGTCCTTTGTTCTGTTCTGCAGATATCAAATGTATGTCACAAACAAGAGAAAGGATTCAAATTGGGTCACTGCAGTGTGAACAGAGCCATAATTAAGATGTGTGTATGTGTGTGTGTGTGTTTGATTGCGGTAAGTTAAGCACATCTGTTATTCTGGCACTGTGTGTGCTTGGCCCTGTTGTAACTGACAGGCCCCGTTTGAGGCTTGTGTGTTTGGGAATGAACAACTGATCCATGGCGTGTTTCTGTTTTTGGTGGTCTATGGTTAAGCCATAAACAGAGGTGTGGGAAACTGACCTAGGAACAGTTGTGAAGCCTCAAGCGACTGAGTTTGTTCCCAAGGGTCTTCTCTGATCCCCTCAAGGCCACAGAAAGAGAGGGGGAATGTGTGAATGCTTGAAATGTTGTGTGTGTGTGTGCGCGTGTGTGTGTGCGCGTGTGTGTGTGCGCGTGTGTGTGTGCGTGTGCGTGTGTGTGTGTGTGGTTAACTCACACTCTGAATTTGAATAAGCCATGAACTCTCAGTCTGTTTGACTAGAAGAAGAACAATATTTGTTTCTCTCTCTCTCTCTCTCTCTCTCCCCCTCTGTGTGTGTGTGTGTGTGTGTGTGTGTGTGTGTGTGTGTGTGTGTGTGTGTGTATGTGTGTGTCAACCCCCTCAGTGCCAGAGAACTGGGAATGGGTGTGAGAAGACACCCCCCCTCCTCCTCCTCCTCCTCACACATACACCCACTTATCCCACCTTCATTTGTCCATCCATACAGACTGGGCCGTAGAAGGGGAGGGGCCACTGTTGCACTGTGGAATTTGGCCAAAGGTTTGATTTGTGTACTCAGAGAACGGTGGCTGGTCCAGGGGGCGGAGCTAGAGAAAGGATCAGTCTCCCTTCTTCTTTTTTTTTACCCCCCCCCCCCTTTGCTATCAGAGAGAGGTATATATATCTATCTATATATCTGTATGCATATACATATACAAATGTGTGTGTGTGTGTGTGTGTATTGGAGGGGTTTTCTCCATGCGGCCCTCAGGGTGGCCCAGCCCAGTCCCGTCCTGCTGGCGTCTGAGCTCTCCCTCCTCCAGCCGTGGGGGTCCGTTTGGGGCCCATGGCAGGGTGAAGCTCACTCACTCGCCTGGCCCCGTAAGCTCGAGTTACGTGGTTGTGCAACTCTCTCTGCTTTTTCAGCGCACACACACACACACACACACACACACTTCAACCCTACAGAGATAAAACTCTCTCTCTCTCTCTGTCTCTCTCTGTCTCTCTCGCTGTCATTCGTGGACCTTTTTTCCAGCTGCTTAAAATACATCTAGTAATGAACCTCCCCTTGGAAAGGTAAAGCCAGGAGTAGCTGGCCTACCCCCTTCCCTGGAAACATGTCCGTGTTTACGGGGAGGGGAGGGGGGCGGCACGAGCAGGGGGCAGTCTTGGAAAGCCCCTTACAGTTTGGAGAGAGAGAGAGAGAGAGAGTCATGTGACGCAGAGCCTTTGGCTCTTCCCCTCTCAAAAAAGAAAAAAAACGCTTGTAAACACATACGACTCATGTAATCAAAACACAAATAACATATTCATATAGAAACGAACGGAGATTTTGTTTTCACAATAGTGCTTTTCTTTCTGTTTGGAAGCAGCTGTTGGCACAGTCTTGTCCTGCGTGACATTTCTCTGGCCTGTCAGCGCCCGGCTCTGTTGGACTAAAGATGGGGCACAGCAGTTTGCAAGTCTGGAGAATATTTTTACGTTATGTATTCAGGCTAAAACGCATTTTCTGTGTCTGAATATCGTATTCATGACATCAGATTAGAATTTTCACTTTGTTTAACATTTAGAGGAAAAGTCTGTTCAATTAAGAAGCTCATGAGCTTGAACAACTTAAAATGTCATTCGGCGTACTGTAGTGTCATTTGGTGTAACGTCCTTTTTTTGGACAGTAAAGTTTACGTTTTCTTACTTTGCTGACTGTAGTTTGCATAAATATTCGTAACCTGATGTCTGGGAGGTTTTGCAGGAGAACATCTACAGATTT
>NC_044510.1:14061613-14076613 GCF_902362185.1 Chanos chanos
ACCGCTAGCTTTTCCCCTTACTTCACAATGACAAGCTTGAATTTTTTTTTTCCAACCTGGGAAAAGAGATGAGTGTACTCTTCAGCCAATCAGAGGCCATAGTGGTTTGTTTGATATGAAAACCAGTAAGACTTCCAGGCCCTCCAAGACTGGATCTGGGCCTAACTGTTGATAGTTATAATCTGTTGGGAGCTCGTCGTGTGTTTCCGAATAGAGTAGTTTCACCCAAGATATCACCCAACAGAGCGTCTCTGTCTGAAGACAGAATAATCGTTTAGCTTTTTTCCACTAGGACGGTGCCGGTGCCGGTGCCGGTGCCGAGCCCGTGCTGCCTTGGTGCCTTTTGAGAACCTGCCTGTGTTTCCACAGGTTTGGGATCTGAACGCTAAGTAGCGAACGTTTGGGTAATTTCCGTGGGGAAAAAAATCGTAAAAATTGCCTTTTATAAATTTACTTTTACACTAGACTTCCACACAGTGAAACACCTCGCGAATTTTGCCCTAAAAACGTTTTGCTCTGGGGGCGAAATTCATGAAACTAGTAAGTCTGTCACCTAGCTCAAAAGTTTAAATAAGTGTTTAAATGAAGGTCTGCAGTGGTCTATTTGCACCAGCCAGAGCCGAGAGAGAGAGTGTTTTCTACTGCTCTGGGTCCGACTGCATTCATGTAACATGTAAACTACAAATTGTTGCCCATACATCTTTTAATCGTATACATATTTTCATGGCACATGTAGCCTTTAGCCTACTGCCATCTTGGTCAGACTTTTTTTGTTACTCCCGCCTCTCTAGAGAACGTCTCGTACCAAACACATTACACGCTGAACTGATTGATTCTCGCATGGTTCTCATTTGCATAGCCACTGACGTCAGCAGTTCCAACTTTTTAGACCAGCAATTCTGCAGTGCCATGCCAGTGCCAGCTCTTTGGCACCGGCACCAGTATTTTTTCAGTGGAAAAGCACGGCCCCGGTGCTCGATTAGGCACCGGCACCGGCACCGCGGCAGTGGAAAAGGGGTATGTTTGTTTCAGGCTTGTCTGTCCGGTCCATGACCCGGTCAGTTTGGATGAAAAGGCACAGATGACTCACGGAAAGGCATCTGAATAATTACGGGGAAAAACACCGAGAATCCTGCCTCCTCAGGACTCGGGGGGAATTTCTGTGTCATCAGCATCGACGACCAGTTCCGACTACGTTTAAATCAAATCAATTTGAAATTCTACCGCTCCAACAAAATGTATTCTAAAGCAGAACCTGTGCCTGGCGTAAGCTAGTCGGATTTCCTTCCACAATGTCTGCGGAGTTTTTTTTTTTTTTTTGGTTTTTCTGTTGTTTTTTTGCTGTATGTGTGCTTGAGTCCAACATGTTTTTTGACTTTTGGAGCGTGTAGGTGTGGAACATGCACGGTCATGCACGCTGCCGACGCACATGCTAGCCCAGGTTCAGGAGGATGCGTTACCTTTAACGTTAACTTACAACAGACACATCCTGCTGTGTAGGTGAGCTTGCCTTAAGGCAGACTCACAATGCAACATATGGATCTGGGTGTGTGTGTGTGTGTTTATGTGTGTATGTATATATAGGTAGATAGATATATACGTATGTCAATATATATAGCGTGGGTGTGTGAGACAGTGTGTGGGTGAAACAGTGCTTGTGTATGCATGCATGCCTGTGTGTGCATGTGCGTGTGTGTGTGTGTGTGAGACAGTGTGTGGGAGAAAGTATGCATGCATGCCTGTGTGTGTGCACGTGCGTGCATGTGTGCGTGCGTGCGTGCGTCTGTCCGTCCGTGTATGTGTGTGTGTGCGTGTATGTGTGTGCGCACGCACGCGTGTGTGTATGTGTGTGTGTGAGCGTGTGTGTGTGTGTGAGCGTGTATGTGTGAGTGTGTGAGCGTGTATGTGTGAGTGTGTGAGCGTGTATGTGTGAGTGTGTGTGTGTGTGAGCGTGTGTGTTTGTGTGTGTGTGTACTTCCCTTCCCTGTGATGGCCTTTACTGCGGAGCATCTTGACATGCCCTTTACAGCAGGCAGCCTCTCTCTGCTTGGTTTGGAACAAACAAACAACAAAGCCTTAGAGCACAGTAAACCACAACTGTTTTTCTTTTTCTTTTTTTACCTTAATCATCTTGTCATCTTGTGGGTTGAACTAACCACAGTAAATCAACACAGAGAGGTGAGCAGAGAAAAATCAAAGCGACTGATCCCTTAATTAAAAAGAAAAAAAAAAACTCAAACCCCCCCCAAAAAAAGACAGGGGTAACATTTCAAAACAGCTGAGTAAGAATCCAGTCGTAAAAAAACATTATAAGCTGCTCCCTGAAAACAGTTTTGTTTCTGAATGATCGTAATTGGTTTCTTCCCCTGGCATGCTTGATCTTAAACTCTGTTTCGGGCACACACAGTGTTGGACTGTCCTGCGGTGAATCTGAACTCAGTTCAGTTCAGAATCACAATCTGCTTTAGCTCTCCTAGTCTCTCCCCTAAACACGCATTCAGAACTGACCCAGGATCAGTGGCTGAGATGACAGAAAGGCGCGCGACGTCTGGCTCACGCATGTCCCCGTCGCTGTGGTTTTTATAGGCGCTAATAGATAACCACGGGTCATGTCGGTTCACGTAGAGGCAGAGGGTTTTCGCTAAGCCCGGGTTAATCTGTAACAGTTTTCCCGTTTGGCGTCGTGGTGCAGGACACGCCCCATACCAACGACAGCTTTCTCTCTCTCTCATTCTGTCTCTGTCTCTGGTTGCAGTATAAGCACTGATGTGGATATTCCTGCTGACCCTGACTCGCCGGACATGAAGAGGAGACGCGTTCACATGTGCGACTACGACGGCTGTAACAAAGTCTACACCAAGAGCTCGCATCTCAAAGCCCATCGCAGAATACACACAGGTACACACACTGAGCCCCCCCCCCCCCCCCCCCCCCGAAAAAAAAAAACGCTTCAAAGTGTAAAAATACTGAGATTTACAAAACTAGTAGAACACACACAGATATAGCATCCATCTCCACCTTTAGAAACTTTACAGTGAGGAGATTTTAAAATAAGTAGAATCCACACAGGTGTAACTTTAAAACACTCCTACAAAATTATGTGTGTGTATATATATATATATATATATATACATACACACACACACACACACACACACACACACATATATATATATATATATATATATATATATATATATATATATATGTATAACAAGTTGTTTGTGTTTTGTTTCCCGTCACAATTGGGCGATGAACTGGTTCATTTTGTCAGTAAGTGGATGTAGAGCAATACTCAGAAATGCAACCAGCGTGATCAAGAACCCGGAACTTTCTTCCGAGCAACTCTGTAGGAAGAAGGTTGTGTTAACAGTGTTAACAGTGTAACAATGAACTACTTTATCTAATCAGGCCTAGGCTGTAAACACGCACCTGGTGGTCAGGTTTACTGTTACTGTTTTCAGATGTAAAGGGCACTGGCCCACACGTCATATTTACCGTCAGTTGCAAACTCAGTACGTGAATCTAGGTTATGATTGTCTCTCTCTCTCTCTCCCTTTCTCTTTCTCTCTCTTCTCTCTCTCTTCGTTGGCGGCAGGAGAGAAGCCATACCACTGTACTTGGGAGGGCTGTACCTGGCGCTTTGCCCGCTCCGACGAGCTGACGCGACATTTCCGCAAGCACACGGGCATCAAGCCTTTCCGCTGCACCGACTGCGACCGCAGTTTCTCCCGCTCCGACCACCTCGCCCTGCACAGGCGCCGTCACGTCATGATGTGAAACCCCACCCCCCACCCCCCCTCGCCTCCCCCGTCCACCTCACTCCCGCCACCCCCCCAAACTACCCCTTCGCCCCGTCCCTCCCTCAGGAGACTCAGATGAACCCAAAAAGGGGGATGGACTGTGATGCCCCAACACCCCCCCCCCCACCCCACCCCCAAACTCAGCATCGCCTTTTCTGCCAATCTGAACGCTGGTGGAATGTTAGACAGAGAGGAGATGGTCAGGCCTTGGGTTTCTCTCTCTCTCTCTCTCTCTCTCACTTTCTGCGGTCAGCATACGCCCCCACCTGTCCTATTTCACGCTTACTGAATCCCACCGCACGCCCGTCCACAGCTGACCTGAACTCAGTGCCCTCTCGCCCGCCCGAAAACTCGTAACTCAGAGGATCCGACAGTGAGACCGAGTGACGGGCTGATCCACGACGGCGCTGAAACAAGCGCCGGGGGTCGGGAGAGGCTCGTCTTGTGATTCTTAAAAAAAGAAAAAAAAAGCTAGAGAAAGTCAAGAGGAAGAGAGAGAGGAGAGAAAGAAAGAGATCTTAAGGATTCATATTGAGAGGACAGTTTGGAGATGTGTCTTCAGCTGCCTTGTGACCATGTAACGATTGCATTGTTTTTGTTCTCATTTCTCCGGAACTTACTTTCTGTCGTCCGACATTTGTATGCATGAGCTCTCTGTGTGTTTTTATCGGTATTTAGTGCGCGGCCGAATGTTACTGTCAAGTGTGTGTTTGTTTGTTTATTTGTTTGTTTTTCCACGAGAAAAGACAGCTGAAGATGCGTTACGTTGTGTACTCACTCTCTCGCTGTCCTTTCTAGAACAAACCGTGGGAGAGGCGGTGCTGTGTTTTTTGTTTTTTTGTTTTTTTTTATAAATCCCATCTTATTTAACTACCCATCCCAAAAAAAAAAAAAAAAAACACACCAGAGGTCGAGACAGGGAGCTACAAGACTGTGAATTTTTTTCCTTTTTTTTCGTAAATTCTTTTGTTTGCTTTATTGTCTCAATCACAAAGTGGGCATATTTCCCTCAAAAAAAAAAACAACCACAAAAAAAATGCTTTTCGCTCAGTAACAGTATTCCAGTCGTTTTACCTTATTCCTGTCTTTTCCCCCAGTAAGCCTTTAAGTCTCCTTTTTTTTTTGCCAATTGGCTTTTTACAGGATCAACGTCCTCAAATGGATGTTTTCCTTTTTGTTTTTCTTCACTTTTTTTTTATAAGGTTGATATTAGGCTGTGAAAAAATTACAATGTTTAATATTTTAAACGTGATACTCGCAGGGAATGGGGAAGCTCAGTAAGTCTGTGAGCGTGTGTGTTTGTGTGTGTGTGTGTGTGTACACTTGTCTGGGTGTGTGTGTGTGTGTGTATGTGTGCTTGTGTTTGTAATGAGGACATAATCAGAGTTTTAACAATAAAGTGTGTATTCGAAGCACATATTGTTACTTGGAGCCCATCAGAGCCTTAATTGAAGTCAATGTGCAGATCCTAAGTTTTGCACATTCTGGTTTTTTCGGAGTTCCTCAGGGCTCAGTGTTTGGGCCCCTTAAGAAAAAAAAGTGAGGCGCCTAGAAAAATCCACATTTGCACCTAGAGCAACGATGTTCATGTCTTAAAACTAACCGTTTTAGCTCCTGACCTGGGTTCACTTGATTATGCAAAATACTCAGATTTAACCCTAGACGCTGCTGACTTGTTTTCCTGTTTTTTTTTCCCTTTGAAAGTCGGTGCATTTTTACAAAGCTTAGCACAGTTTCGGGGGCCTCACAGAGCGTGTCTGGACGCACGTGCTTACCGCCCTCTTCTCGCTAGCGCTCATAGCCATGGTCGCGAAATTTCAGTCGCTAGCATCCAGTGAAGTGCGCAAAAAGTCCTGCCTTTCCAAGAAGCTATAAAGTACGCTTGTTCTACTCCAGCCTCTTTAGAGTTGAGCGCATGGCATCTTACCATGGCACGCTGTGCGATCCAGAGAGCAATGCAAACTTCAAATTTTTTCTATCATCTTCTTGCTTCAACTCTAAAATGTTACTAAGCACATATTTGTAGAAGAGAATATGCATATGAACGCGATCCTTTTTTTTGACAAAAACTGTTCATAGACATACGGACAATTACAAATAATTAAATGAAAAAAATGTACATATTGTATATAATCAAGAAGTTCAGAAAATAAACGTAACGGGTGGATTTCTATTTTTAACACTGACTAGACAATGTGAAATATTCTTATTTCTTTCACCCTTCGTTGGTTCAATGAAACGTGTTCTTTAAAAAAAAAACGAAAACGAAAAAAAGGTTTTATTTCGTGAGTTCAGTTTCCTTATGTGTTGTACACCTGTGTTGCATGGAAAGTAGCTTTTTTTTCCTTTGTGTATTTTTCTTTGTGAAATTGGTGAGCATGTCGGTGTGTTGGTTCCCTAACGAACTGGGCTTATAAGCGTTGATAATCCGTAAGAATTTTTTTTAAATAATAACGATTTAAAAAAAAATAGCCTAGTGCGAAGCGAGCAACCTCCCCTTGACTATTGCCGAAACCTCAATGAAAGTCCACGCGCTGAAACCTGACGTAGATCGAGGACAAAGTGAAGGTGGAATTATCGTCACATGTCAGTACTGACGAGTCCTTGAATAAGTATCTTATAATTTATGGGGGTGACTCGCCTCATTGCTCTGTGGACTACAGAGAATGCCTGCGCATCACCTGTAGACGAGAACTCATTACGTAAAACTTTTTTTTTTAAAGATTTGTTAGGGGACGTCCTCCTAACCCAGAATTTCCCCAATTCAGTACACGAGCACCAAAATCCTGCTGATCCCCCCCACACACACTTTGATAACACCTCTTTCCCACGTGGGGGAAAAAAAATCACCCTCTGATTATCGGGGTGGGGGGGGGGCAGCATTCTGGACTTGGATTTTAGATTTTTAGAGACCCCAATCCCCGCAGTTACACAATGCGTCAAAGTGCTCTCACGTGATTTGAAAACTGTGACGTGCAAAATGTTTTCCACTGTGGCTGACATCAGAAAAAAACAAAAACGGAAGTGCAACCTAATGTTTTGGATTACGAGTTTGGGACTTCTTGTATGAGTGTATGTGTGCTTTTACTTATCATATATCAAAAAAAAAATCTTATGGAGAAAAAAAAATAAAGTATAGGTATTTTATATTGAATGCAGTAACTCATGGGCCAGTACTATTATTACTCAGTGCAATGCAGTTATCATTATAATAAAAACAAGTAATTAATGTTATTTTTCTTTTCTTTTTCTTTTTTTGTTTTGCTTTTTTTTTTTCCTTTTTTTGTATTTGTACAGAACAAATGTGTAAAGATCGGTGGGGAACGCGCGAGCTTTTTGATACTGTGAGAAATGGTGTTGAAAGTCTGTTTCCTATGTACAGTTGTGATTACCCTTCTCCTTTTATAGAATAAAATGTTTTTGGTGCATTTTGGCGGGGTTTTTTTTCGGAACAGTTTTCACAGTTTGACGATCTCGTTGGGAAAACTTTAATGTGAGTTGTGTGCGGAAACATAACTTTGGTATTAATGTTCGCGTTAAACAAAATGATAGCGTATTGCCCTTTCCAGAATCCAAATCTTCAGTGTATGAACTTTCCAGAAACTGATATAGGCTATTTCAGGACAGGGACGTATTCTCGACAGTTTGAAACACGTCTGGAGCAGACGCACTGAGTTCTGGTTTATGTGTCGGTCAATGGCTTGTCATGTCCCGTGAGATTTGCATTAACAAATGACATAATAATTTATAAAAATCCAAGTACAAGGTTACCTTCGATTTAAAGCAGACAGGATAAGCTAAAATATATCTCTGACCTGTTTTGTGGATAAAAGGGGTTCTGGCAAATAACGTGTGTAACCGAATTAGGAGAAAGTCTATATTAAAGCAAGGAGGAATTGTGAAATATTGCTTTATAAGGTAATGGTAATATATTTTGTGTGTTACTACAATTTTTGAACAGCAGCAGTGGTCTTCATATGCACAGGAGTCACAGAACGCCGAGTCAGGAAACCGTGAATTCAAGCTTTAAAACGCCGTTGTCGAACAAGAGCCGCAGTTCACTGTCACATCCACATGAGGGCGCTCTTAGATAATTATATCTAAGACTGTATCACGACGCTACCTTGCGTTATGGTCCGTTCCTTGGTATCATGGTATGGTTATATGGAACGCAGTCAGTGTACGAGGATCTAACAGTTCTTTTCCGGCAGTCGCGTGGACCTAAATACGATATTCAGCAGTTGTAATGGTAGTGTGGAAAGTGTGTTTTACATCTTTTTTTGATTAGGCTACAACTTAAACTTATTCACATATAAGCCCGATTCTTCAGTCCTATACATGTCCAGACATTGCAAGGTGTACATTGTGCCTGTATTTGTATTGCAAGTGCAGCGTTCAAAACTTGCATCGCAGTGCACAAAAGGTTTAGTTTATAATAATTTAATTCCCATATAATTACAAATCATTAATTATAATTGGGTTTTTCAATAATCACTGCTCTTTAAACACACGCCTTTATTGATGCCTTTTGACTTGTGAGCAAACCTTGGACCAGAGCAGAACGTTGTTTGTATTTAGGCTACATTAGCCCCCAGGTTAAGTGTGCCACACCTGAAATGTATGACTGTCACAAATAGCCTTAAAATATTGGTCTGGGTTGTATGTTATGCCTGAATTTGATTTTAGACTAATGAAGATTTTTCCCCTTGGGCCCAGAACCTGTGTGTGTGTGTGTGTGTGTGTGTTTGACACTAAGTCGGTTCAAACTTATTACTCACCACTTAGCGTGTTTTTGCGTGACAGCGGTCATTTTACCTGACGCCCAGCACACTACCAACCTGTCACTGAAAGTTTAACTCTAAACGTGTCCGTTACTGTTGATCTGAATCTAATACGAATCCTGCCAAATCCTTCCGCCCCGCAAGTCCGCAATTATAATTCACATCAGTGACTCATAACAATCTGAACACGTGTAGCAGTTTGACCTCAACGTCCCAGACGACTCCGCGTGTACTCTGCCCCGCCTTACAGCCCTCACTCAACTTGGCCCTTATTCCTGATAGCTATTGCCTTGAAATCCTTTCCACGGAAATGTGTGGCATCGAAAATAATAACAGAGACACACAAACACGACTAAATTTATGACTCTAAATTGGGTCACATATAATCCGTAGGCGATTTGTTATTTTTTAACAGGGGGGATGGTCCAATGGTGACTGACAGTACTCTATAGAGTAGGCTATATAGGGGGATGGCAGGTTAACAAGAGGGATGGCTTCCCCCTCATCCTTCTACAAATCGCCTACTGCATATAACAATATTCAAACAACCCCACCCCTTATTCTCTGATTGTACAACATGATAACAATTATTACCCCTTATGTAATCCCTGCAGACGTTACTTTACTCCGTATTGTTAGTATTTAAACCGGTCATTTATATATATATTAGATTAATCCACTTGTCCAGCTAGGCTACTGGTTTGCTGAGGAGTGTGACTTGGGCTCCTGCGGTAAGTTAAGGCGGTTCTTAAATGTAATTATCCTCCAGTTGAGATTCCACAAGGAGAGCAATATTATTCAAATATTTGATGACAAGGCCGTAAATTCTCGAACACTCATCTCATTGTATCTGAGTAACAGCCTTGTTGCGTGATCCTGGACACTTTTTTTTTTTCCTTGTTTCTTTTCGGGTCCGGGTTTGTTCCTGAAATCGTATTGTTCAATTGGGAAAAGATGTAATTAACGACGAAACAGTTTACAGCGTTGACCGTTCAGCCCGCGGGAGAATGATTAACACAGACGATGACGCAGTTTCGAAAGAACAAGTCAACTGAAAGTACATAGACCTATGACGGAATAATATAGTGCACTTCTTTTGAAGCCAAAGAACCTGCGAGCAATGTTTTTTTTTTTTACGTTTGTCTGTCATTTTAGTGTGGATGTTTTCTCGTTAACCTAACAGGTGATGTTCTGTTAACAACCCTTTCCATCTTAGTCTCCGTACGGTGTAGTGTGAGATGTGCGTTTTCTAATCCTGTACTTTGAGGCTCCACAGCTGTGCAGAGTTTTAGCTCCCGGCTCAAACACACTTGAGCAACTCATCAGCCAATCAAACATATCAATAGCATTGGCCAATCAGATGTATTAGATCAGTGAGAGATTTAATATCTCGTGGCCTGCAGGAGCAGGAGTCAGAAACCCTTGTTCAGACAGCACGATATTTGCCCCATTCAACATTCACTTGAAGACTTTTCTGGTCCTATCCTGAAGTTCCTCTTTTTTCCACAAATAGCCCTTTCTTTCCGCTGTTGTGAATAATATTGGATTTTCTAGAACCATCTTAACCGACACAAGGTTTATACAGTTATTTTGAAGTTTGTATGAGGAATTTCTGTAACGTCCTTCAAATGTCCTCCAAATGAACGTACTTGTCTGCCATGTCTGCCAGCCACCTTAAAAAAAAACAAGTATCACTCCATGTTCACTTTGGTTGTGTTGTGTTGTCTGCCCAGTGAGTTTCTATTTGTCTGCCCCATAATCGAGATGATCAAGACTTTTTTTTGTAAATAGCCGACATCTGTGAGCTGGGCAAGTTTTGACTGGATTCTTACAATCATACGATTCTAAGGAACAAGCCGCTGGTTAATTTTCTTTGTTTATTTGTTTATTTTTCTCATCCTTCTCCTCCTCCTCCTCCTCCTCTTCCTCCTCCTCCTCCTCTTCCTCCTCCTCCTCCTTCTTCTTCTTCTTCTTCTTCTTCTTCTTCTTCTCCTTCAAAACCCATGTCCCAGGTCCAACATTGAGGAACAATTGTTTCAGACTCCAGCAACATTGTCCTTGACATGGGAACCAGTGTATCTGAGTCTGACAGTGTCACGCGGGTAACCGCCAAAATACGGTAAGTGTGTAAATGAAAAGACGGATTCACAGTCTGTTGAAAACAGGTGCTTGCCACACAGGTGTGGTTCCCTGCGGAAATTAAGCAATCAAAATCTGCTAATGGCTCATTTTATGTAGGACAAAAATAAACGGCCGGGCAGGCCTGCGTTATCAGACAGGTCCCGTTTTTCTGGACTCGTACTGCGTCTCCAGAAGGCCTTGGACACAGGGGGGAGACTGCAGGGACATGTTCAGCAGCACATTCAGAGATGAGGATGACTCAGCGTGCTGATGTTGGTAAAGGCCCAGTGACTAGTGTGTGATTTTTAGCACAGAGGGAGGGACGGGGGGGGGGGGGGGGGGGGGCGTCAGCTGAGGTGAGCCGCGGTTTGACCGAGAGCGCTCCTATACCACAGTGTCCATTCATCCACTCAGAATGAAAGAGAGCGGGTTAGACAAATGATTCAGAGCACGTGCAGACAGAGAACGCCAGGTCTGGGAGATAAGCAGGTATCTTCCTGGAATGGTTTAGAAGTATTCAACGCCTTAGAAGGGTAAAATAAACACCAAGAAAGCCATTCAGAACAGATCGCCCTCGTCCAATGGTAAAGCATCTCTATCCTGATGGGAGTGGTCTCCTCCAGGATGGCCGCCCCCCCCCCCCCCAAGCCCCGCCCCCATCCACAGGGTCACTGAACGGTCTGGTGAGAATAAGAACAATGTAAAACCGTATTCCGTGGCCATCTTGAGTCACCGCAGCTCAACCCCATTGAGCGACCATGGAAGATTCTGGATTGGTGTCAAAGTAAGTAGTTATCCCTCCAACGCTCAGCCAAACACGGAATAATAAAACGTTTCCCCGGAAGAGTGATGTTGCATCCCTCCTTCAGACTTCCACACACGTCCAGAATCCAATTTCAGGCTGCACTGGAGCTGGGGGGGTGGGGTTGGGGTAGGGGTGGGGCTGAGGGGGTGGGGGCTGCAGTTTGTTGCACCGCGGTCGCCCCCTTCAGGAGCGATGCGTTGGTGTTTCCTTTATTCCGGAAGTCGTCCTGCGTATATGGCAGAGCTGAAGTGTTCACAAACACTCTAGAATGTGTGGTATGTTTTCGCATGGTTTTGCACATACTGTATCATTGTAATAATGTAGGCGTTTCCCCCCCCCCCCCCTCTCTGCGGTAATCCTCTTTATAATTGTGTGGTTGATCTCAGCTGTAAACGACATTGGCAGACATAGCAATTATCATCTTCGGCATAAGGTAAAGCTCAGCCCCTCCTTCTTTTTATTCTCTCCTTCACCGTTTGCTGTTGTTTTCTCTCTCTTTTTTTTTTTTCTTTTCTTTTTTTTTTTTTTCCTGTCAGCCTTTGTGTATGAGATTGTAGTAATCTTCAAAATGTGATGTTCACATGCATGAACAGGTAGAATACCGCTGCAGCCAGTTCACATGGGTGTGTCCGCCTAATTCTGGCATTCAGAAGGTGGAGCGATTTGACTTTTGTGTATATTATATTGTTGTTTGCCCTGTAAAAAAGCTA
Organism: Chanos chanos; assembly: GCF_902362185.1. Classification (NCBI taxonomy): domain Eukaryota; kingdom Metazoa; phylum Chordata; class Actinopteri; order Gonorynchiformes; family Chanidae; genus Chanos; species Chanos chanos. The sequence continues at coordinate 14,073,834 of NC_044510.1, forward strand.
TTTTTAAATCTGGGCTTCTTTTTAAGACGAAGCAAAGTGATTCGAACTCCCTGTCAGACAGAAGAGGAGAATTATTCGGGCTTTGTCACGGGAACAATGCGGGCTGGTCGATCAGTCAAGGTCAAGACAATCATTAACTCGAAGCTCGTTTTCACAAAAGACTAATCAATCCCTTCCTTTAATGCCTCACTTATTTTCTGTTTCTTCTCCTTCTCCTTCTGTTTTTCATTAGGTTACTGGCACACGATCATAAGACTGTATTAATATTACAGAATAGTTGAATCCACAGCGTGTACACAGGCCTGACCGCGTGAATATGTCGTCCCTCGGAAAGAGCTGTCAAACACGTAAGGAAAGCCTGCTCCGTTTCCACATGAAAAGTTCAAAAGCGACTGTTTAATACTGTAATCAAGCAAACAAAGTAATATTTCTATTATCAAAAACAACGTACCAGCAATGATTCGCATTGAGATCACGATCTAAATTTGAATTTCAGTACAGCTGAGGAACGAGTGTGTGTGTGTGCGCGTGCGCGTGTGTGTGTGCGCGCACGTGTGCATGTGCGTGTTTGTTATCCTTCATAAATAAATAATATACAGAAATATGAATACAAATGTGTGTATATATAGAAAATATTGTGATTTCTGAATTTATTTTCGCGATCTTTGAAGTCAAACAAGATGATAAAAAAAGTTGTACATAAAAATTTCAACTGATTTTTTTTTTTGGTCTGTCATACTTGCTATAACAGAGGTATAAAATCTGAAAGCATTTCTACAATTCACCCTCATTAACAAAATCCCTTTTTGTTCATAATAAAAACAAACAAACAAACAAACAAATAACAACAACAGCAACAACAAAAATCAATAACAGAGAAAAACCAAAAAAAAAAAAAAATATTTACAACTTGGTCTTCTTTCCAAACAAACAAACAAACAAACAAACACTACAATATATACAATATTTTGTATCTGTTCATCAGAGTTCCCTCCAGAAATGAAGGAAATGTACACAGGCGCAGAGAACTTTTCGATATTTCGTTACCTTTGCGTGGGGGGAAGTGCTCATTAGAAAAAGGCCTCGCCGGGTCCAGCAGACAGCTGGGGACATGACCCAAGCGCCTGAGGCCTACACGGGAAGACAGACTCCATGCCGTAATGGCTTGTCAGATGGTGTGTGCGTGTGTGTGTGTGCGCGTGTGCGTGTGTGTGTGGGTTGGGGGTCGTGGATGGGGTGGTGCAGGTCAGATGTCCTGTACTTTTAGTACAAGCTGCTGTTAAGTCAATGGGGTCAATTCTGGCCAATGAGAAGAAGTCACACAGAGGACCTGTAGAAAGTCACTGTCTTCGTCGAGGACGCACCAAAACAAAACAAAACAAAACAAAACAAAAAACTAAAATGCTCTGACAGCGTGTCGAAAGCAAAACCAGTAAATGTGTTTTGGAGGGAAACGTGTCATCAAATTCTGATACACCAACAAATGAATGTATTTCACATAAAGTACAGTTATTTTTTTTACTCTAATTACAGATTTGGCACACATGTGGTCTTAAGATGATCGTGATAACTTCTTTTTTTTTTTTTTTCCCAATACATGAAAATATCTTTTGAAAATGAAGGTAAACTTTACTAGCGAGGAATGGATTAATTACTACATTCATTTAACATTGTATGTTACTCAATAAAACACTATACATCTGATTGGATAATATCATATTCAATACACAGTATGACTATTTTCTTAAATATAATGTAAACCAATCAAATTATTTACTATTCAAATAACCTTTTCAATGTTTCATAATGAATATGTAATAAAACCACGAGTCTTATGATAAAACTAGCATCGTCCTGCTCCTGCAAACTTAACAGTCCTCGTAACGAGTTTCGTATCCATGGACACAGAACAGTAAAAAAAAAAAAAAAACAACAACACACAAGCGTGTCTCAAAGCCAACTGTACAACTCTTCTGCAAAAGGCTAAAAACATGGTTATGGAAAAGTTCACAACCAAAAAAAAAAAAAAAAATCCACAATAAATATCTTTTTTTTTTTTTCCTCTGGCCTCAACGCCCATTAAACTTGAAGCTAAAGCTCTAACTTTTAGACTGGGAGGTTCCAGTTTTACTGTCTGGTTTTCTGACAGTTACTGGACAGTGACTTAAATATTATTATTATTATCTGTCCTTTTCCCCCTATCATCTCAACAGTGTGCTACAAAACAAAAAAATCCATTTAAAAGGTTTACATGAAACGTGGAAGGTCAAGAGGTCAAGTCAAGTATAAATTCTAATACATTCTTTTTTCAGGTTTCAGACGAGGAAAAAAAAAAAAAGTACATACATATATACATTCACACAAACACACATGAAACTACTGGTGTTGTCTAATAATATCGAGAGAATTGTATAACCCTCCTCATAACAATCTCGCTCCACCCATAGATATTGCGGTGAAGTTGGCAGCACATTTGTGTGTGAGGACAATTTTTGATCGTTAAAGATAAACAGTGAAATATAGCTATTAACAAACTGTAAAAAAAACAAAAAACAAAAACAAAAAACCAGGATGAAAAGAGAAGTCTTTTGTTTCAGTTTTGATGGCGTTTCATATGCAGTGCCAAGTGGTCCGACCTGGAGAAACAGCGGCTGCAGGCCAAACATTTGAAGGGCTTGGCGCCCGTGTGTTTGCGGTAGTGTCGCGTCAGCTCGTCGGAGCGGGCGAAGCGCCAGTCACAACCCTCCCAGCTGCACCGGTACGGCTTCTCACCTGCAACG
>NC_044510.1:14081613-14091613 GCF_902362185.1 Chanos chanos
TTTACCAGGATAGTCGCAGTGGTGGATCCTCCTCTTTTCCAGTTCTGGATTGTTCCGTCGGTTGTACCTGGGTCCCGTCAGGACGCCCTGCCCGTGGGTCATGAGAACCGAGTGGGGGGTCATCTGACCCATCTTCAGGCCCAGTCGGGGCTGGTACGGAGGAGGCGGGGGTGTTTGGTGTGCGGCCGTGTTGATCAGTTCGCTCTGGTTCTCCGGGCTTCCGGGCTGGGAGTTGGGCGGAGACGGCGGGAGGCTGTGAGGCTGAGGGGAGGGGTAGAACTGCTCGGGCATGAGGAACTCGCCCGTCGGGGTCGTCATGGCGACGCTGCTCAGGTTGAGCATGGTCCTGTCCACCGTGCTGCTTCCCGACTGGCTGTGGGACAGGGTCATGGTGAGGTCGCCGGCGCCGGCGCTCACGGGCATCTGGTAGACCTGGGGCTGCTGAGGGCCGATGTGAAGGTCGTCGGCGTGACCGACTTCGGGTTTGATGAAGAGGCTGTTGACCGTCTGGGGCATGCTGAAGACGGAGGTGAAGTCCGGCAGCGTCTGGGTGGAGCAGGAGGCGGCGGCCTCCACCCCGGGTTCCGATTTGATCTGTTGGACCATGGGTTTGGCGGGACGGTACAGCCCCGTGCGGAGGTGTGTGGTGTTGGGCAGGATCACGTTGATGTTGAGACTGTACGGAGCTGGCTTCTCCTCCGAAAAATACTCATCCACCACCGACGCGCTCTCGCGCCTGTATTTCTTATCCGTCGCCGGGGGAGACAGCAACGGGCCACTCTGCGGTAGATATTTATCCATCTCCATCCGTGTCTGAGACAAAGGGAAATGAGAAGAGAGAGATATGAGCTGAGGATGTTCTTCAAAACTGATTTGTTTATCAAACAAAAACACGGTCTCTTTCTTTTTCTCAGTCGCCGCCTGTTCAATTTACTTGTATTTTTCAGATGGTTTCATTTGTGACTTAGGTTTCAATGTTGTTTTCCACGCTTAGATGTTGTAGTATTTAAATGGAGAACTACATGAGTGTGAACCTCGGAAAACGAGCCCTAACAATAGAACGGCCATGGTAAGATTTGTACCAAATTCGCAAAATTCATCTAACCACATGAGCAATTGTTCGGAGACTAGAGCGGCTGGGAAGATAAACTCAGTGGAGTTTCCCAATGTTGAAGTTTATCTGAGTATGTCACTCTGGAATTTGTGTCCGTAAAAAAAAAGGGCTTAAAACATGCAGAAAAGAGTTTGTTTAGTAGAGATTGTGTTGAGTAGAGACAGTAGAAAGCACAGCACGTTGTGCTGAGCACAACGTGAGTTTCTGACAAGTGGTTTACATGGCAAAACTAGACCTGTCTGGGCAAAGAGGTGACCTACGTGTGTCTGGTTTCCTATGACCATATTAGTTATTCCTCCAATGAGAGAAAGAGAGCGAGGGAGATAGAGAGCCTACTATTAATCTGTCCTGTGGGACATTGTGTCTCTTTGTGTCTTGGACTGGTTTGTGTCTATAGACTCGTTTCCAGCGGAAGAACATTCCTCACGGTTGAAATGCACATAGCATTACATGCGGTTGAGCTGCACCAGAAACAAACGAGAAAAAAAAAAAAGAGACATGACTAACAGAAACCTCCTGGGCAGAGTGACCATGGAAGATGGGAACAAAAGCAGAAACCAAAACAATGACATGCGATAGGAGATACCAGCACGACTACTGTGTAAAAATAGAGCGGCCGGGAAAAAAAAAAAAAACAACAAAAAACGAAGAATGGCTCGACAGGATGCATACGCCAAGAATCCTGTCGGAATTGATTTTAGGAGAAACAAACAGAGTGTAAAACGAAGAAGGAGAACGGTATAACATACGCGTGAATTACAAAACCTGCCTTTACAACGACTCCGCGCCGTAGGTTAGCCATCGCTTCTTTCGCAGCTTGCTGATTGCTCGAACAAAAAAAAAAAAAAAAGAAAAAAAAAGGCTCTCAAACTGCCCGTAATTGTTAGTTAGCTGGCAAAAAACAGGGCAGAAGCAAGCGCGTCTCAACAGTTTCTTCGCTGTCCTTCAGCCATTTTCAAATGCCAGCTATGTCAACATAAGACAGTTTTGTTTTTGTTTTTTTAGTTGTTTTTTGGGGGGGGGGGGTTTTGGTCAATTTCACCAAACTGATTTCCTTGGTAACCAAAAGCAACGTGTTTTTTACACTCATCCAAAGCTTCCAATATTATCGGAGCTTAAGGCATTTCTGTTCTGTGACATGTGAGGTCACCCGCCCTCTTCATAGCGTACAATGTTGACACGGGAAAAACGTTTCAGGTTACAGCTTAAAAGTCCTTTACCAAAGCCAAAACCTGACTGCCTGACTTTAAAGCACTCGCATCCACACCCCCCCCCCGCCCCAAAAAACAAAAAAACCAAATCAAAACCTCAACAACGTCCAAGCATGTCAAGAAAGGCAAGACCGGGTAATTAACGAGAAATGTCTTTGGCTTTCTGTTCAAACTTTGGCAGGAAAGATGACGCTGCTTTCAGGTCTAAGGACAAATGGGTCTCTTGTGTTGGTGTAATGCTGGCACACAGGAGAGTGGCCTTTGGGCATAAACGCCCTGGCTACCATCAGTCTGGGTCTCTCTCTCTCACTCTCTTTCTCTTTTTGTGTCAAGAGAACAGAATGCACCTGAACCCTGGCCTGAGACCAAGTTTGTTAATCATTAGAAGACATTTACAACTGCTTAGTTATGTATTTTAAAGCAGATAACAATACAGAGAGAGAGAGAGAGACTGTACATGTCTCTTCACACATACTGATCGCCTTTAAGTTTCGAGGTCTCCACTTCACTCTGTGCTAAGAAATGCACAAAGGCTTCGGGTTGGGTTACATCACATTTCGATATAGGTTAAAAACCTACACTGCATCACCTGTTCTCAGTGCAGACTGAACCATTGTTTAACAGACTCCTTATGTGAGAGGTGACCAGTGTTTTCCTTGGGTGAATTTTGCTTTTACCGGTCGCCTGTTTTAACTTCCAGTTTCTAATCAAAAAACCTGAGCTCTTTGTTAAACTTGTCAGCTGTAGCCTACCAGTTCACAGGAGCCTCTGCTGTGACCACATTCATTCTTAGAGAAGGTAGGTTAAACCAAAACGTCCAAAGACCCCTTTTTTCCCCCCTAATTGCAAAACAAATGGTGGTGTCTCTGTACTAATTGGTTTTTATGGTTGAGAAGAATGCGAGCAGTTGTAAATTCGTCGACAAATCCCCCATAAAAACGACCTGATAGTATCCTTGTCTGCTTGTTGAAACCATAATGATACAAATCATCCGAGGACAGCGGGACGGAAAAACAAAACCTTTGAGACCAAAACGATGTTTATGGCCGAAGAGGGGGGAGGGGGGGGGGGCAGATAACGGCTGTTTTGGCTTCTCCAGACAGTGACCTGTACGGTAGCCATTTTAACTCATTTTCGAGGAGGGAGTGGGGAGGTAAATGGGGGCACTACGTTACAAACTGGCATGACTACTGTTGACCATAGACCAGACTGGGACTTCAAATATGCTATCTTGACAGAAGAATGCGGACAGTGACTAAGCGACCACGTAAGACGTGACATCTCACCGAAAACAGATATGACTCAACGAAGCAATCTAGATTCATGGCGGCGCCAAGCTTCCATAATATACAATCTGGTGTAACCTCACAGTTGTGACTCTCGTGTTAGAGGGTACTGCTGTAAGAGGCTAATTTTTCATTAATTGAAATGAAAAAAAAAGATAAGTACATACATAATTAAATAAAACAGTTCAGTGAACTAATTCACATGAGATGTCCTGTCTGTGTAATAACTGATTAGCTACATGGAGCATCAGAGTGGTGGCAACCGTAAGAAATCGTCGACTAATTTATATTCTCGTAACGATCGTTTTTTATTTGTCAAAAAATTCAATATAGAACACCAACGTTCAAATCTGCTACCATATTACCATAGAGTGCAAGTAATTTATTGACTTAAGATATGGAAATGAGCACATAGCCGCATAAATTAGATGTAATCAAGCGTAAACGAAACAATTTGTGCCCCAATGATAAACTCATTTTGCAAGGGCATTACTTTCTTTAAAAAAAAAAAAATCTCATGCGAGTTTCGTTAAAGGTCTCGAGCGATTAAGACTGATAAACTTGGCCTAAATTGCCTAAATGTTAAAACGCGAGATACGTACTGCCGGGAACTGTACACACTGCACAACTGCAGAGACCAACTCTTATTTCTCGTCTCAGCATAAGTTACTTTCGCTGCCACGTTCTTCAGTCAAACCTCAGGCAATCTGTAAGACTAAGAGTCTAAACTCTGTCCTAACAGGTCCGACGGCATATTGATGCCACAGTTGCGTCAGGTGAGAAACAAGGCTTTGAAAGTCATAATTTATAGCGTCAGAAAAAATAGGTTAGTACGTTTTCCAGCAGTTTTAATGTTTCAAAACGTTCTAACGTTTTCCTGAAATCTAAAGTCTCTCAGTGCAGACAAAGGCGCTGTGTGCACGTTAGTGTAGGCTTTCGATTAGTCTAAATGTTAGTCTCTATCTTTTATTCACGTATATAGGCCCCTGTATTTAGTTCTCAGAGAAACTCAACCAGACTACCGCTCGCTAAATATTTTAAGAATATAAAGCCAGTCCAGCCTTTAACTGTTTCATATAGTTTAGCTCAAATACTTGTGCAAGAACTTCATCAGGTTTCTTTGACCCTCACCTAAAAAGATGAATTTTGCAGTGCAAGTCTACTGAATCATTCAGCAACTATTCGCTTTGTTGACTCGCGCAACCTGTGATGACACGCAGAGCCTTAACCAAAACCAACCTTATACAAGATCAACCATGATAATAACAATTATTTATTTATCGATTGATTTATTTATTTATTCATTCATTGATTTACTTACTTACTCACTTACTTCACTTATTTATTTAGACCAAGCTACGGTCTGCTCCAATCACGTAAATAAAACCATAGGCCAAAAAAAGCATCAGAAGCTTCAAAGGAAACTGACCCAAACCAAAAGAATCAAACCTAGAAACGCTATCCACTTGCATTAACTCGTCTTTTGCAATCTTTTTTTTACGATGAAGAACGATTGAAGGAGATGCAGTCTCCTTAAAATAATTCCCTGACGCACGGATTGCTCAAAGTGTGTAAGTGCATAATACGATATTTTATCGGTTCAATGCGTTAAGGAGTAAAATAAAAAACAAACAAAAAAAATAAAAAATATGATTGAGACGGACTGGGCCATGGAATACCTGGGCCATTTCCGCCGGACTTGCAGTTATTCTCACCGAAGGTTTAACTTCCTCAAACACGGACGAGTCCTCTCCGCCGTCTGCGTTAGACATCCTTACGGGTTTCAGTTGTGTAAAAACGACCCTTTCTTCTGTGTGCGGGGCGCTTAATCCTATACTCGCCATATCTCGTAACGAAAAAAAAAACCTAATCAAAAAGTGTGTTTGGCAACTCCTCAATATCGAATGTGCATTAAGGGGAACTGTCAGTCCTCTACGACAAAACCAACTGAACAGAACATCCAAGTCTCCCTTCTCTGGCCATCGGTCTGTCTTACCTGGTGAGAAGTAAGGTGTCGTAGCAGAGTGGAGTATGAATGACAAATACATTGTCCAATCAGAGGAGGGGAGAGCTCTCTTGTCCAATCATTGAAATCGTTAGGTGTGTCTCACCTGTAGAGAGGCGAATGCCTTGAGACGCATGGAAATTCACCACGGCCAATTGTTTTAGCGTCATGTGCATTCTTTTTGTGTATTTTCTTAACTTTGCAAATCCAGTTTAAAAGGGAGAGGTACAGTTAATGAAGCATCCATCGTTTTCTTAAACTTGCAATCAGTCAAAAGTACATTTTGCCTTGATGTACGAAACACTCTCTCCAAATCAGATAGATGGTATCAGTTGTGGAACTCCTCGAGGAAGCCACTGCTATCACGCGGCCATGATAGTGGAGGCCTTGTTTACATGCGCCGAATCCTCGAGATCACAAAACGATTGTGGACGATGTTTTTTTTTTTTTTTAAATTAAAAGAAAAGAAATCCTCTCAACTTCGAGATACAATGTATTAAGCATGGTTTATCAAGGGTGGCTGAGAGATAATATTTGTGGTTTCATTTTGCAACATATCACATGCAAACATCGATTTTCACTCTAAAGAGCAGAGAGTTTAACACTGTTACCACATGTTTTAAGCATCACTGAGTAATTACCGTTATTACCTGTTCGTCTCTCTCTCCCCCAACATTGCGCACACTTTACATATTCACGCACACACACAGGTACATTACGTATACATATATGCACACACACAATCAGAGGTTAACTGCTTATACACATACATAAACACAAATATGTACTAGTGTGCATGCACATAGACACACACACACACACCACATATACACATGAACACACACACACACACACACTCACACAATGGGAGTAACCTCTATAATCACCCATGTAATGATCTATAGGTACGGAACGCGTTCCAAAACAGCATCACAGCTTTCAACATGATGTCACTGCTCTCAGAGTCCTGACATGACCCTGTGTCCTCTTTTTTTCTTTCCTTTCTTTTTGATGTTTTCTTTTTCCCACTGTCTTCTGTGAGACTTTAACTGTGTTCAGCGTACTGCGTCGTTTAACCTAACGTTCGGTGTCGGTACGGTTTTGTTGGACAAACTCTTCCCAAATGTAAAACTAACATGCTGGTCACGCTGACCCGACTCGCACGAAAACATTTTTCCTGCTTTAACCATGATGCGGTTTGACTGGCGTCTCAGTTATTATTAACCATGTGTCGGTATTGTTTGTCGTGTTGTAGTAGTTTTGTGATGAATGTAGAACAAATAAACAAAGATACAAAAGAAAAAAACAAACAAACAGAAATCTATGAAACAATGCAAGGGAAATCTGCTTGCACAACATTTCCATAACTAAAAGTAACTGCCCGACCAAAAAACATGAGTAGGAGTTTGAAATACAATTAAAAAACAACCAAACAAAAATGTCCACACCCTTCTACACATGTTAATGATAAATTATCGTGTTCTATAAGTCTCTCATCGCCATGGCGACAAAACTCACAGTGACAATAGATATGTCATGAACTGACATTAATTTACCATGCCTGTAATTTTGACGTGTCAGCGGCAGTCACGGGCAAACACAACTTCATATATGTTGATAATTTTTTTTTTTTTTTTAATCTGTGAGTCATTCACCACAGTTATTAAATTGGTTTGATTCCGCCACAAGGCGCTGACATAAATCCTCAGGTCATTGAATGTAGCTCTGGCAAACGATTTTGGTTTTCATTCACCACCGTGCACTCGTTCTAAACTCAAGTGAGACGTTTCAAATCTGTGGTGACGTTCGCGGTAGTCTATTGTCGTTTTGCTTCTCAGAGGCTGAAGAACAAGGATGAGATTCTTCTCTGTCAGGCTGAGTTAAAAGGTGTTGATATTGCCAGTGAAGTCTAAATCAAAACTATCCCTTTGTCTAGCTCGCGCATCTCGCTCAACGCATCACTTTTCAGTGAAATCACTCCTCCCACGCGGTTGTCATTGTGTTGAGTTTTTCTTCATCTGATGAAGTTGCTTCCCAAGCCCTGCATCTCGAGCCTGATCGAGCAAGCGTACCGTTCTTATCGCCGCCGAGTGTGTGTGTGTGTGTGTGTGTGTGTGTGTCTCGCGCACACGAAAGCATTCAGCTAATGCTAGCGGAGACAGTTCTCCAAGGCCTGGTTTTGTTAACTGCCTAATCACCTTTTTTTTCCCCCTTTACAAACACACACACAGAGAGGCTCGGAGGAGCACGGCCAGCCCTAGGGAAGGCTACAAAGGCAGTTTGGGGAGGTTACAAGGTGGAACAGAAACCGGATCTTCCACATTCCGCCTTTTTTATGACAGAGCCCTGGGACCAGAGAGCCAGAGTTAACAACTGATGTAGGCTGGACAGAGAGAGATAGAGAGAATGAAAGGGAGAGTGGGGGAGAAGGAGAGAGAGGGAGGGAGAGAGAGAGAGAGTTTACACCAGTGCCTACAGGTGCGTAGTCAACGTCAGGTCGCAGTATATGCTCTGGTCAGCATATAACTCATATGCTGAGCTCACAGGATCATGTTGAGGTGAGGTGAGGTCAGTTCAGGACAGAGCAGCATAGAAGGTTCTAGAAAACAACAACAACAACAACAATAAAACCCCCCCCCCCAGGGCTCGCGGTGGTGGTGGGGTCAGGTCAGGCTTGAGGGTAACGCTGTTCCATTGGCACTGTGTCAGTCAAGGACAGCAGTGCAGTTACACCCCCCCCTCCCCCACCAAGCCTCAGACTTCCTGCCGGGGACCGGCCGGCCGGTTTGATCCATTAGAGCGGTCGCTAGGGGAGCATTGCAAAAAAACGCGGACCAAGCGGACCTGTGCAGTGCATTGCAGATTCCCAAAGCAGAAAAAAGAAGGCAAACATACAGGCTGAATTGAGTTTTCTTGATTATCTGCTACAGAACATACCTGTCCATATGGGTAATACTTAATCAGTTACGCAAAAACAAACAAACAAGTGGTTCTCCCTTCATTCCCGTGTTAGGCTGGTCGCTAGAGCTTGGGGTTCACATGCAAAGCGCATTAAAGAGCGGTTTGAGCAGACAGACCGATGTTTGTTTAGGACAGGGATGTGTGAAGAGCCTGGTCTGGGGTGACAGTGGAGCGCACAGATCGACTGTAATCACTGTGATTAAGGGTTAAAAATGGTGTAACACCCCCCCTTACACACACACACACACACACACCACACACGCACACACCCCCCCCACTCACACAAGCACACACACACATGCACATCCCCCCCCCACTCACACACACACACACACACACACACACACACACTTCCTTACCCCACCATTGTAAAAGGAGAGGGATGGAACCTTTGGAAAATTTTCTCTTGAAAGAACATCATTTCCCACACTCGGACCTGTAGGGGTGACATTGCCATGGTGACACTATTGGCTCAGCCTCTGGTTTGTCTTTAAGGCCTTTCAATCAAATATTGCAGGTGCGCAATTGGGAAACACGGCGCCGTGACTGACAGGAGTTACAAAGATCTGATGCCCTTGAGGGAATCACTGTGAATTTCACTCCTCAGCTGGTCGTGTGAGAAAGCAAGAGCAAACGGCGAAATGCAATCACTTGCCATCACTTTCATCAGAGTGTTAATGAGTCAATATTTCAAAACTCATTTGCATGTAAGCAGCATAAGCAAAGCGTGTGCTAGGTATTAGTCAGTACTAATAGATCATCGTCATCATCATCAAAAAAAAAAAAACCCCAAAAAAATCATCATTTGTACTCCTTGGTCTTTCTCTTTAAGGAGGTTGAAGCGGCACCCAGATGTTGTGGACAGATGGAAACTGGGCTCGATCAGCCGTACCATCCAGACGATGAAGATGAGGAGACGGACGAAGATGCTTTCGGTCTGATCGGACGATCTGAGATCTAAGAGCCCAAGGTTTCATGTCTCTAACAGTTCCCTCGTCGCTCCATGGTCTCACTCTGACAGCAGGCCTCTGAGTTTCGTTAAAAACACTTGACTTTTTGCAGAACACTTACTATGAAATCCTCGGGCCTCGTTTATAAAACGTTCTTAAGCACAGGTTTGATCTTAGAACGTGCGTACGCTCAAATCCGCGCCAAAGTTCAGATTTATAAAAAATGGCCTTTGACGTGGAAAAGCACTTAGCTCCACGTCAGGTTCACACGTGGCATATGCACGGTTTTTTGTGTGTACATTAATTTTCTCTGAATCGCGCGTACGCACGTTTCAGAAATGAAGTGAGATCAAATGTAGGATGGTTTCTACATAACTTTCTTATAAACAAGGCCCCTGGGCTTTGTCTCTGCTGTCCTGCGTGTAGCTGGTCTGAAGCATAGAGTGCTTTGCCCATGTTTTTTTTTTTACCTG
>NC_044510.1:14096613-14114113 GCF_902362185.1 Chanos chanos
AACTGGCGGTAGGGTCTCGGATTACTGTTTAAGATAATTGCCCAGCTTCTCTGTGAGTGTGAAGATCATATGACATAAACCAGAATAGTAATGTGTCTGGCTGTTTGGATCCCCCGACTAGGAGTGTGTGTGTGTGTGTGTGTGTGTGTGTTTGTGTTCACTTTATTCTCTTTGGTCTCAGAGTGTCACGTTACATTTAAACCTGGTCTCAGGTCAGTTGAGTGCTCTTGGATTCAGCTACCTTTTGTTGGGGTGTAAACGTGCTACGGGCCTAGGGAAAGATTCCCACACCCTGCTGCTGCAAAAGACAGTATTTTTGTCATCTGGAGGGGTGGTTTATTTGCTGCAATCCTTTCTTTGCTTTCTTTTTCCTCTTTTTTTTTTTTTTGCTTCCCTCTCCACCTCAGCCCCAATCTTCGTCATGTTAAGTCCGAAAGCGGTTTCGGGCACCCCGTGACATCATTGTTGCCAGGGCGGTATTTTGATTGGCGGGGAGTAATACGTTGAATTGGTACCAGCATGCCTTGATAAATAGCCGGCCTTTGTGCGCACGCTGTTGAAAACACACCGCGGAGATCGTGCCGACAGAGCCGGGTGACGACACGGAGAGTGTGGGATAAATTTTGATTTGTCAAGTGACAGATTTGAAAATGCAGTCATCGCTTTGAAAACTTTCGTATAGCTTGCGTGGGACGTTAATTAAGATAGATTACCCAACATTTAATGAATGTAAAAAAAAACTATGTATTGAGAAATAATTTCACCATTCACATTTATAGTTTAGAACATTTTTGTCTGTCAGAGCAGGTAATCTCTGATATGCATGACTGTTACAATAAACATGCATGCACCAGTTACAATATGGGAACCACCTTTAAAAAAATAAATAAATAAAAAATGAAAATTTCAGCTCTGGTGAACCGAGAGGTAAGACTCTGAACAAGACCATGAAATAAAACTATACTCAAATACCACTGCAAAAATGTAGCAGAAATCGATTTGTGATATTGGTGGAAGAAGAAGGCACGCAAACACATACAATATAAGATATAATATAACTATATTTTATATTATGACTATATCTTATATTATAACTGTATTTAGTTACATAGAACACATTCTTCCTCACATTTCAGTCTATTAGTAGATGTGCAAACAATCCACTTAAAAAAAAAAAAAGTCAGAAAACACTGGATGGTTTAAAGGTTTTTTTTTTTTGGTCTTGAGGGTGAAGCTAAAGAAACTAAATGTTACAAAACCCACCAATAAGGATATTCCATCACCACTGACTGGAATCCAAACTGTACACAACACCTCAGATAAAGATGCCTGGAAATGCTCCTGATATCAGAATTCACAGTACCTCCCCCCACCCCACACACTCACACACATACACACACGCACACACGCACACACGCACACGCACACACACACATCCACACATACACACCCACCCACACACACACATCCTTTTTGTTATTCAATCCACATTCTAGTGAAGTGATAAGTCAGTAACAGATCTGCACCGATGATTATGGCTTCTGTTTATATGCCCCACATTTAGGTTCATCTCCTGTGCTTCTCCAGAGACATACAGAATGGACAGGGCTTTGAGAGTTCCCGGGTCGTAGAGCACAGAAACCTCTGCTGTGTCAGGACACCTCAGCTCACTGCCCCGCCGCTTCAGCAAACACGGCGAGAGCGAAAACCGCCCCGAATACGCAACAACGGCACGCGCTCCCGAGAGACCTGTCCAACAATCCGTACGGCTGGCTTTTTTTCGCTCAAACGCCCCTCGAGTTTTCCCATAATGCAAAGAGTGGCGCTAAACAATGCACGGTAGCTTTAACGACACAGCTGAATGGATGACAGATATTTCAGGTTCCTCCTTAGCCTCAGAAACACCGTAGGATCCCCCGGTGTAACGGCCTTAGGTTTTCGGAATTCAGTGATGTGACTTTGGTTCTGTAAGCGAAGAGACTGAAAACAATTAGGAGAACTCAACTATAGGAGAAAACTTGTGCTTCAAGGCCAGGTTGTCTCCAACATAAAACATTGAAAAAAAAAAAATCCCGCTCAAAGCAAACATGTGAGCCTAAATACAGTAAATCCACATCCTTGCTGGATTCTTACTTTTCACTGGAAGCAGATGAAGTGTGTGACTCATTCAAAAGATAAAAGTCAGATAACATGGAGCGCAAAGGCTATCTTGGTGATATATGGTCGTTACCTGTAGATATGAAAGCAATGAACATAAAGTCTATTTGTTTGGGTTGTTTTTTTTTTTTTTGAGTGTTGATTCAGGTTCTCAGTGTGATAGTGCAATTCTATTTGTATGATTCTGGGAAAGTAGTCTAAATATCCTTTGTCTTGTCTGCGGGAACACATTTCCCGTATTGCTTAACACCAACTGTGTGAAACAACTATTTCTCTATACAAACAATGTAATGTTTATCTGTGGGTCCCACATGAATATTATTCCACGCTGAATGCTGTCATTCATAATTAGTTTGGTTTTCCAAACATTCTTATAATGATATTAACTACCAGGCCATAGCCTCTACTCCCTTCAATGCGTCGACGCAGGCTGAGGTCTAGAACGTGGGGGTTCTGTGTCGACTTTCGCTGTGACGAAAGCTCAAAATACCGTACAAATGTTATTTAGTTCAATATAGGGTTAAACAGCTGGTTATCTCGCTGTTAATTAAACTCGTAGAGTAGAAAAGGACTCTATAACGTTCTCAGCTCTTGAAAGTCTAACCCATCGTAGGGTTTTAATGTAGGATTAATGCAGACCAGTCACAACCAGTCGCAGTACTTCTTCAAGCGCTGATAGCGTAGTTGTAATCTTCCCACCTGTGCCCTGAAGGCGTTTAGAAGTCGTCTCACGTCAGAACTCCCTCCTGTTCAGAGAGGGCGGGAGTAATTCTGCATTCCTGCGGTTTAGAGGTTTGCGTGTGGTTTTAAATGCTAGGAAGTCTCTCTTTTTTTAATGGTCTCCAAGGCAACGCGAGTAACATCTCAACCACACTGTCAACAAAGGTTTTTTTTGCTGAGTGAACGGAAAATGGGATGCGGGTAGGCAGGTTGCTAACACTCAGAAATAAATGTTTGTGCTCCTTCCGAATTGCGTGAGCTTGCACAATAGTTAAAAAAAGTGAGTTAGAGATAGTAGGCCTATACAAAAAATACATTGACGTATCACGCGCCATTCATTTTCTCGTGCTAGAGGTGAGGTGAGGTTACGTAAACGAAGACAATAACGTTGCCAAACTCATGAGGAAACAGACATGCATGGCATCGATTGTTCAGGGACAAAATAATTTAGCGGGTTTTGGATCTCCTCTCTTTCCCCTCATCTCTTTCCCCGTCGCCTGCAAACTTCTGACACATGACCGTAGCGCTATTTACGGTATCTCTGCTGTCAGCGTCGCACGACCCGGGGTGTATCTCGATCTGGTAACCCCACACTACCACGCAAACCACTGAATGCGCACCTTGCACACAAAGCGCGAGTGAAGTAAACCGATGCGCGAACGAGCGTGTGACAGCCAAACGGTGCTTGCTTTACCCGCCGCTTTTCTCCAGGGAACCGAGTTTTGAGGTGACGCAGCCACTCAAAAGCAACAGTGTGGAATTTCAGCGCCGCTTTTGTGTGGCGATGCAGGCAGCCGGCTGCTGTTACTTCACTTAACGCCGTGGGGTATTGTGGTACTGTCGTGAGGCGCTCGAGCCCATCGGTAATTTCATTGGCCGAGCTAAAAACAAACCAGCTGTATAAAAGTGAACGATTGAATGTCAGTGACAGATTAACGCGTTTCGTTTTATTTCCACTGTAATGGTGTTAAACGCTGCGTTCAACCAACACCCCCCCCCCCCCCCCCCACACACACACACACACACACACATACATACAAACACACATACACTTTTTTTTTTGATTGGTAGTAGGCCTGAACACTAACTTTCGAGCTGTATTCTAAACGAACGCTGCGAATCTAAATATAGCCCGAGAGGTCACTCGAGGCCCATCTATGACAGTTTATAGTAGAGTCTGTCTGCTCTACTGCTTTCCACACCTAGTCAAGTGTATCGGAGTAAACTGTCTGTCTGGGCCGGTTAAGGGTATGATTTGTGTAACGACAACACAAACAGGTTTAGGAAAGACATCTCTGACTGTGAACGACAGTTACTGAGTGTGGGTATTAGGAACAGTGCAGGACAGACTTGCTTACAGTCTGCAGTACCTCTAAATACGAGACATGGTCTTTCACTTGTGCTTTCAACAGTCTTTTTGCTCTCCCTCTCTCTCTGTGTCTCTCTCTGTCTCTCTCTCACACACACACGCACACAAACACACGTACACACAGAATCTTGGAGTTGATGGGAAGACTCTCTCTCTTTCTGTTTGTAAGTGTGTATGTGCTGTATTGTGTGATACTTAATGGACAAGTATAAACCCTTCTTTCTGCTGTCTCACCCTCTCCCCTTCCCTCACACACACACACACACACCAAAAGTATTTGTAGAAGTCATACAAAGAAACGTGAATTAAAAGCTGTTATCTCGTATTGTAGAAAATGGTATTGTAAAAAGTGCTACATTAATAAAAAGGCATTCAAATAAATTCGGTGTGCGTATTGCGAATTACAATAGAGCCCATTATCTCTCTGAGTGGAAATTCGTTATAACTGAGAAAACTAAAACCAGGTAACTAGTTTGAACATGATAGAAGTATCTGGCTAGATCCATCTCCCAACTGCAAACACTATGAGACCTATTTCAGACATCAATCATTCTTCACCAGCACCAGCAAAATGATGAATCTCTCTGCAAGAAAACATCTGTGACTTAGCTTAAAGAGTACACTGTTAGCTTATGTAAACGCAATTAGCCAGCATTAGCTTCTAAACCAACAGCTTCTGTGTCTATTCCTGTTATGTCACAAAGAAACCGTTCTTAGCATTGTCCATTAAATATCGCACGTAATATCAAACGCTGAGTCAAATACATGTCATCAACACTGTCAACGTGACATAACCTTCAAGTGGAAAATGCTGCAAATGTTAGCTTAGCGCCATTTGTTTCTGCATGCAGGTTACCTCTGGCAGATACTGAGCGATTTAAGGGGGGAAAAAAAAGGAAGAAAAAACCCAGTTGTGTCAGATCTAAGTATGTAACAGCATCTGTCAATGCAAGACACTGAGGCGGTTTTGTTCCAGGAAAGATAACAAGACATGCTGAGAGAAGCTGATGACCACTGCTGTCTTAGAGCCAACATGGAGGTCATGGGTCCCAGTTTCACACTGAGGAATCATAGTCTGCAGCATGACTCTGCCACCGGTGTGCTGTCAATATGCTGTTGACAGATGAGCTCCATAATGAAAATGAAGTGGTGTTCGAGCAGGTGATGCGGAAAGGGGGGGGGGGGGGGGGGTGACAGTTTTGTGTATGTTTAGTTTAATCTGTCAACCTCAAAAACAAGTGATATGTGCGTATTAATTACAGATGTCTGTCAGTCACTGCCAAGAGCTTAAAAGCAAATGAGGTGTTAGGCAAATTTCGAACCGAAGGTTAGTTATTACTGTAAATTACCTATTATTTTGTTGCTTTTTATTGTGAAGTCACACAAATATGTACACATGCCTGTCTCCTCACTTACCCACTCTTTTTCAGTCTGTCTGTCTGTCTGTCTCTCTCTCTGTCTCTCTCACACGCACACACACACACACCACACACACACACACACAAATATGCAAATCATAGCTATAGTACTGCTGCCTGGGCATGTAAGCATATATGTCATGTCTACGGTTGTTATGTCACTAGTTGAACTCTCATCTGAGATGGACAACACACATACACACACACACACACACACACACACACACAAACACACACACACAAATACACACGCACATGCACACGCACATGCCCACAAACACATACCAGGGACACGTGAGTGCACCAATACCTGTTTCACACAGACTCTGCAGACTGTAAGACCACGCCCTGGGTTTTGAGGGTGGATGCTTCAATAGGGAATGAATAAATAAAGTCTGAGAACATTCTAGTATCTCAACAGACAGGAAGAGACACAAACATCACAGTACATTAAACAGTGTGCCAGTGAATGCCCAGGTGACTGCAGCAGCCCAAAACATTATCGCTTTACACACCAGTGAAGGAGAGTTAACTGTGTGAATTCCCCTCACACATCAGTGAAGGAGAGTTAACTGTGTGAACTCTCTCACACATCAGTGAAGGAGAGTTAACTGTGTGAATATTCCCTCACACATCAGTGAAGGAGAGTTAACTGTGTGAATATTCCCTCACACATCAGTGAAGGAGAGTTAACTGTGTGAATTCCCTCACACATCAGTGAAGGAGAGTTAACTGTGTGAATATTCCCTCACACATCAGTGAAGGAGGGTTAACTGTGTGAATTCTCTAAACGATTTAACTATGTGTGTTCTCTCAACAGGAAAACACACATGGGGGCTCACAACTACACAGATATCACTCAGATATGAAACACAACTACAATATGGTGCTATGTATATGATTGCTATCATTAATGTAATTATGATTATATGACCTCTCTCTTTCTCTCTCTCTCTCTCTCTCACACACGCACACACACACACACACACACATGCACAAAGGAGAAAAGAATAGTGACCTAATCCAAACCTAACCTGAATCCTAAAAACACTTTCAGTTGGTTTTGCTTATAACAACAATATATTTTATTTTTTAAAAAAGCACCTATGTGTTTTGATTTTTACTCATGGAGACTATTTTTACTCCATTCCAATAAAATAGTGTGTATTCAAGTAAAAGATCTTCTTAAGTTACCAAAGCATGCACACACGTACACACACACACACACACACACACACACACACACACACACACGCACACACACACACACACACACACAAACAGACCTCTAAATAAACAGGTAAAAGCAGGTTTATTTAGAGAATAGGTTAACAAGGAAACCTCAGGTCATCAACATATTCTGCAATGTTTTCCTTACATGAAGTAGAAGAAGATATATGGAATAGGTTGAGATATGCGGAATGGGTTAGCTTCACTTAGTAGCAGTCTGTGTCATTTATAAAAAAAGATGTAGCCCACACGTCTTGTACTTAAACAGTACTCTGTACTACAGTATTCTGTACTGTACTCCTCTGGTGCATGGGACTGGCCAAACAGGAAGTGCCCTGGGCGTCTTCAGTTTATTGGCTGAGTCTGAGAAGACACAGGGATAGAGTTTAGAATGAACACTAGAGGCCACTCTCTCTCTCTCTCTCTCTCTCTCTCTCTCTTTACCCTCTTCCTCTCTATCGCTCTCTCTTTCCCAAATCCCCAGTAACAGTTGCCATCTTTCTGCCCTGTTATCTGTTTCGCTGAGCCTCCTGGATCATGTGTCTCTCTCCCACCTCTTTTTCCTCTCCTGTCCCTGTGCCAGGGCTTGACAGAGCTGTCCTGACCTTCCCTTCCTAAAACACTGCTCCAGGACAGCCGTCCTCCTGCTCCGCCGTCAGCTAGAACCCACGGCTAGAACCCACGGCTAACAACACTCCAGCGTTCGTCTAGCCCGTCTACGCCAACTAATACCCTATCAGGTAGCAAAAGCTGTTACTCAATGAGAGAGCAACAACCATTGCAACACCAGGTGACATAACCTACCACATGATAATGTAAAAAAAAAAAAAAAACCCTGCAAAGTCCATTAGTAAGTAGGTAGCATAAACAGCACAGAGAACGAATGAACAAACAAACAAACAAACATAAACTGATACAACACCAGAATCCGTCACAATATATGCTGGCAGTTTTTGGGTTTTTTTTTTTTTTAGGTGTTTTTTTGAGGAACTATGAAGTAACATACATTGATAAATTAGATCAGTCAACAACTGTTGCCTGGCAACTACACCTGTAACATAACAGAGGAAACTGTTAAGTACAGCGGGTTGGCAGTTACTATAGGAAAGTGCACAATAGCTAATTGTGACTCTCACTAGTTTGTGTAAAGCCAGGCATTTTCCTCTCTTGCCAACACAAAAGGCAAATTATCACTCTTTCTAAATTGTGACAAGCCAGACTACATATTTCCTCTCTTGCTACCTATAGACGCCAGAAAATGACATAACGGGCGAAGTCATCTATTCTCTTGGCAGGATGAGTCAGGAAGAGTTCTATGTTCAGGCACGCTAGCACTCAGAACAGCCTGTCCAATAAAGTTTCATGACGCAGTGGAAAAAAGAGTCACCTTCTCGTGCGTTTTTGTGTGTACTTCTGTTTGTATATGTGCAGGGGCTTTCTGAATGGCTCTTTTGGGTGAGAAATAAAAAGACACTTAGATGGCTTTTTTACTGCTGCTGCCGTTGTTGTTATTGTTGTTGTTGTTGTTGTTGTTGTTTGTTGTTGTTTGTTGCCATCGCATTTGTCTATATTCCGTCCTCCATTCTCCTGCCTTTCTCTTCACCTTGAATGGTCTAAAAGGCCCGGATCTGCTCTGATATTACAGGCTTTAAGTTTACAAAGCATTTAATGGGGCGCTTGCAAAAATGCTGAAAGGTCTTATTAGAGAGTGAATAGGTGATTTTGCGTGAAAGTTTTGTGATTGATCTTCCGTAACAATGCACCGTGTCTCGACAGGAGACACGGACAATTGCAATGATTATCGCACGATGCAGACGTTGCGTCGTACAGAAGCCAAAAAAAACGTTATGACCTCAAATAATTGTACGGGAACGAGCAAGCCAGAGAGTCGGTTGGCTGAGACAAGTGGAATGGAATGTCTTCAAGAGCCAGTCACGATTTCGCTAGTCGAGTAGTTTGGTAAAATTTGACCTGTTCCTACTCCTAAAGGCCTGAAATGCTTCACGTTTTAGATCTCTCTCTCTGCCCCAACACAAATGATTCGACTTATCAGACAACGATCAACCCATTTGATCACCTGAATCAGGTGTGATAGAGCAGGGTGAGAGAGAGAGAGAGCTGGAATCTTCAGATGTTTAGGAGCAGGACTAAAATAAACAATGGCGTGGGAGCCATTTTTGTCGGGGTCAGTGTTGTGTGGGACACAGCAGAGTACAGGTCACAGCTGGACATGTGTGTGTAGGAGTGTAGAGGTTTATGGGAATGAGGTGTCTGTATTTTTTTTTTTTTTTTAAACTTTACACTTCAGACTTTCTACAGCCTTACTGACATCTCATTAGTGTCTCACTCATATTGTTTGACCATTTAACTAAGATCCTAATTGTGTTCATGTTCATACCCTCAGTTTTAATGATAAAAAAAACCACACACACACACATATTGTTACAATTTCTCTACAACTTCTTCATTTAATGCATCGAATCAAGCAAACCTCCACCAGGGCGATATCAGCATCCTCAAAGTCAAAGAGGACACAACAGGTGGAGAGAGAGAGAGAGAGAGACCTCAACGGTACTTGGTGTGTCAAACCTGGAGAACCAATCAGAATGCTTTTAGTAATCCATCCCATAGAAACTGGCGTGTCAGTTCAACTGTTATGTAAAAGAGAAAAGACTAGAATCAGGGGTGGAAAGAGTAAAAGTAGAAGTACTCTTGTTAAAAAAAAAAAAGAAGTACCCTAAGTCAAGTTAATCTCTCCCTTCTGAAAAATACTTCAGTAAGAGTAAAATAGTCACTCATTTACAATTTACAAAAACTGTTGTCAGTTTAACTCTACTGAGAGTTTATTATTATTATTATCATTGTTATTATTATTATTATTATTATTATTATTATTATTATTATTTATTAGCAAGAGTACTTCTGAGTTTACTTTTTCCACGGCTGGACATAAGGGTCTGTTATCTTTCCTGACAGTTATGTTTCTGCTAGAAAACAAACCCCGTCCTCTCACAAGGAGATTAAGGGACAAAAAATAAAGAGAGAAAACGTGACGTCACTGAACAATTGGTACATGTGTTATTGCTCCAGTTATTGCTCCCATTTTTTAAAACTCTGGAATTAAATACTTTTTACAATTATATATTGATTAATATAAGGGCATGTTGTGTTTTACGTCACTGGTCTCTCTTCACTGATGCACCTCAATCAGTTTATGTAGTTTCCAAACATCGAAGGAAAAAAAATGCATCTATTGTATTCGGGTATGAACAATCAGGTGTCATTAATAAGTAAACTATGTCACTGGTTTCCTGACTTGAGTTGACTTCGGCGGTGAGATCATTCTTTCATTGCTAATTTGTCTCTCAGAAATGACTAAAACCTAAAGCACGTTGCGATCAGAAATTTCTTGAGAGTTGCTGCAGATTCACGGGATCAGTTGATGGATGAATCAGTCGACGGGTATGAATGCTATTTGAGGTTGCAACTAAACACATCTTGATCAATTTATTTACACCATACACAGTCTTAAATTAACAAATGAGCAACGTTCAGTGCAACAATGAGGAACGGTTTACATTAAATCGCTCGAAGAAAGGATTTCTTTCTTTTCGTTCTTCTTCTTCTTCTTCTTCTTCTTCTTCTTTTTTTGGAATAAAACACTGCCCCCTCGTGTTTTAAAGAGGAACTGATAGCAGAACAGAACAGTGCTGTTGTCTTTATTTTTTACGTCTAATTCTATTCATTCATTCATTCATTCATTCATTCGTTCATTCATTTTCCAAGCCGCTTATCCTAAGTAGGATGCTGGAGCCTATCCCAGCGCTCATTGGGCGAAAGGCGGGGGAAACACCCTGGACAGGTCGTCAGTCCATCGCAGTGTCTAACTTTAGCTCTTCTTAAAGTCGTTTTTTTTTTTTACTTTCGCTCACATTGTCACATATGTATGTATATGTGTATATGTATGTATGAGTGTACGTGTGTGTGTGTGTGTGTGTGTTTGTGTGTATATGGTGTGTGTGTGTGTGTGTGTGAAATAGCCTGTATCCGCTTTAACGTATTTCAGGTAGCAACGGTTACGACACATCTCGTGATAAAGCCAGTTAAACTAGACTAAAGGTGTAAGCAAAGTTTTCACATACATTTCAGTACTCAACTACGCAACTGTCTACTCATGACTCAGTCGCAATTTCTGAAAACGGAAGTCATTGTCAATGAAGCGTCAAAGTCAGCGGACAGTACAGCTAAGACCATCCCTCCCACTGGCTGAAAACAAAACAAACAAAACAAAACAAAAAATAATAAAATAAAAAAATGGAACAATGAGGGGATTAAAATGGATTAACCGTGGGAATACTCTCTTCCTGTGAGAGACAGATGTAATTAATGTATCTTTTGGTAATGTTGATCTTTTGGTAGAGTTGAGCAATATTTTAGTTAACTGTATTTCAAATATGCTTTTTAATTACTGCAAAGCCGAGAGAGAGAGAGAGAGAGAGAGAGAGAGAGTTAGTTTTGATTACGGCAAGGTTTAAAAAATCAGTGTTTTGTTTTTTGTTGTTGTTTGTTTGTTTTTGCATCAAGATACGTGATAGACAGCTGTCGTTCCGTGTTTTTAACATGTTATAATGTGTACAATCTGGCACTAAATGTCTGGACCCCCCAAGTCTCAAACAGAATTAGGGGGGTGTCTCCTCGTCCTTCAAGACGTTTGGAGTAAGTGGGTTCATTTCTTCTATGCAAAACTGGCCCTTCACCTTAATTATAAATAGTCTTAGGTGTAAATGTTTCCTGGATTTTGTAAAATCTGGAGCAAGACACAATTGCTGATTGTCTTATTTTCCCTACTGGATGATGGATGGATGGATGGATGGATGGATGGATAGATGAAGGGTAGCCACGTGTCAAACCTACTTTAAGTCTGTAGGGTCCTTACAGCCCTGGAGAGACAAATCATTCACATCATTAATCTCATTCACACACACACACACACACACACACACACGTAAGTAATGATTAGCTGATGTTCCAGTCTGTTACTCAACTAATTTAGAAAAATCTCCTATCACTTCCCACACATGTTCTAGTGACGTGTGTGTGTGTGTGTGTGTGTGTGTGTGTGTGTGCATGCGCGCGGCTGTATGTGTGTGTGCACGTGTGTGTGCGTGCGCGGCTGTATGTGTGTGTGTGTGTGTGTGTGTGTGTGTGCATGCGCGCGGCTGTATGTGTGTGTGCACGTGTGTGTGTGTGCATGCGTGCGCCTGTATGTGTGTGTGTGTGTGTGTGTGTGTGTGTGCGTGCGCGGGATTAGAGCCTCTCTCTAGAGAAGTCATTAAACCACACTGATTATCTGTAGATCTACTGTCCCCTCCTCTTAAGACCCCCGACACCCCATCCCACCCCACCCCCTCCCTGCCCCTCACACCAGACCCCCGGGGCTTCTGTTTTTGGGGGAGGCCGGAAGAGTAGCTAGAGATCTGTCATATGATATCATACTGTGTGTGTGTGTGTGTGTGTGTCCTGTGAAACCTTTTGGATCAGTGTCCTGATGTGGGATGGTATAAAGTGAAAGGGGTGAAGGGTAGGTGTGTCTTAATGACTAAAACAATAAGAGAGAAAGAAAGAAAGAAAGAAAGAAAGAAAGAAAGAAAGCTGAATTACTGTAAAACACACACAAACACACACACACACACACACACACACACACACATACACAAAAAGAGACTGCACAGCGCACATTGTTCCCAAGGCTCAAGGGGGTTTTTTGTTGTTGTTGTTGCTCTTTTAACTATATCTGTTCCCATTATGAAATATTTTTCATTTCTTATTTTTAAAATGTTTAAAATATTTTTTTTATTTCCTCATCTTATATTTCTAATTTTTTCATCTTCTGATCTCAGGATATGAAAATGACTGCCAATCAGTTCTTATCTGCTGCTGGCAAAATGCTGTCCCTAAATGATCTGTACCTACTCTCACCTTAGATTTTTCTGAAGCTGTCCCAGTAGCACCAGTCTAAAACAAGCTTTTTAACAAAAACACATTTAAAAGGGACAGGCAGAGAACATAAGCATATCTTATTTTGTCGTTGTTGTTGTTCTTGCGTGTACTGAAAACGGCCACTAGGTGGCAGCGGTTAACTAGATTTTACGCATTTGTAGGCGAACACAAAGTTACCTCTTGTGTTTTTTTTCGACACATACTTGGCAAAAAGCCATTTTTATATTAGGAAGAAGTATTCTGGACTAATTAGCACCTGATGTTCACTTAATTAAAGCAGAAAAGGAGTCCCACGGAGAGAATGTAATCTCACAACAGACTGTTGACATCGTGCCAGACAACGCCACGGGTAATTAAGACATCAACAGAGTAAACATACAAACAAACGCACAACGTCTTAAACGCCGTTTATGAACACTTGATTAATTATTTTGAATAAATGTTGTTAAATATTAGAGCTTTTTTTTCATGAAATTCAGCATGAAAAACCTTGGTGGTAATGGTATTAAGTAACATTCTTGTATCTGTTTGTGTGTGTTCTCTGTGTGTGTGTGTGTGTGTGTGTGCCATCAGGGCAGTGTTGGGTCTTTCCTGTTTTTAATCGTCCTCGTGCCATTAGCACACATCCATCGCAGATCCATTAGGGCTTTTCCTGCCATCTTCTGTTCTCTCCATCCTCTACGACCCCTCCATTTTACTGCACCTCTGAGACACGGACACACAATGCCTACAGGTTGCACACACACACACACACACACACACACACATTCCCACTCCAGATCACGCAGTCTTCCTCTCTCTCTCTCTCTATCTCTCTCTCACATACACACACACACACACACACACACACACACACATTCTACCTCCAGATCACATACTCTCCCTCTCTCTCTCTCTCTCTCTCACACACACACACACACACACACACACATTCTACCTCCAGATCACATACTCTCCCTTTCTCTCTCTCTCACACACACACACACACACACACATACATTGTAGATAGATCACACACACACAGACACACACCACGGATCACACACACTACTTACAGATCACACAGTCTACAGGTCACACGCACATTCTGTCTCCAGATCTCAGACACACACACACACACACACACACACACTCTGCTTCGAGATCACTCAGCCTACAGGTCACACACACTCTGCCTACAGATCAAAAACACACCTGACTGTTTTCAGTCATCTTCACTAACATACACTTCTGAACATTTAAAAAAAAAAAAAAACCTTCAGCTCAAAACTGAAAGAAGAAAAATGTACAAGTTACAAAAAAAATCCAGAAAAAATCCAGATATGATCACACCCCCCCCCCCCCCCACCCCAACTCACACACAAGCTTTTATAGTAAACATCCCAAGGGCTCTTACATAATAGCACAATACCTGGGCCAGCATCACACAAAGAAGGTGTTACAGCGCAGGTACTGGGATTTTAATTTAATTTTTTTTTTTTTTTTTGAGTATTTCACTTGGACGCGAGTATAAGATCAAACCTTACCCCTGTGGTGAAATTCCCTCACAGTGTTGGCTTTCCAGAGATACATTTTTCATAGGGTACCATGTGTCTTTCTGTCACTCATAGCTGCAGGGCATAAGACACTGAGGGAGGAGAATGAGGAGGAAGGGGGGGGGGGAAGATTAAATATTAAAGTCTCGCTCTTTCTCGACACTGACATGCCACTTGTTTGGCGAGTCCCAAAAGAAACAGAATGGCCGGTGACCAGGGAGTCCGGGGTCGGGTCCAGGGGTCGCAATCCCACCGACCTGAGGGGAAAGCAAACGCGCTCTCTCTCTCTCTCTCTCTCTCTCTCTCTCTCTCGCTGTCAATCAAGGTCTGAGGACGTTTCAGTCGTGCGGCGCGGTTTCTTAACTCCTCATTTTCTCCGGATTTCTCCGAATTGTTCCGGATGTTTCATCTGGTACTGTGGCAAGCGCATTTTTAATTCGGCCAATCAAAGGGCCGGTTATTGAGAGAATATTTGTGATTTGGACCAAAATCAGGACAAGCACAGAGATCTTCACGGATAAACTTTAAGGCCTAATTAATCCATCCCAGATTGATTCCCTTTTGCTGAGGAGTCAACCCAGAGTGAGGACAGAGATGAGTGAAGAGAGATCCACTCAAACAGGAACGGCCTGACGCCTGTTGAGCTTTTGATTGGATCAGACTGTTACTAAGAAACTGGGGCTGTCAATCAGGTAGCATCACAGAGAGAGCTCGCACACAAACACACACGCGACGGCCTGTCAATGAAATGAGGCTGGGGTAACCTGACTTCAGTTGGCCTCATTAAAAATGGATCAGAAATGTGTGAGTGAGCTGCTCCTGCCACACACACACACACACACACAAATATGTGCATGCACACACACACACACACAAATATGTGCATGCACACACACACACACACACACACACACACACAAATGTTGACACACAAATGTTGACAAACAAGTCCACGCACACACACACATACGGACACACAGACAGAGAGCGAGAGAGAAAGAGAGAAAAAGAGAGAGAGAGAGAGGGAGAGAGAGAGAGAGAGCTGAATGACACTGACAGGTCGAGTCCGGGGATGGAGAACAGTTCTGTTTGTAGGGAAGCCATGCTCCCTCTCTCTCCCCTCTGTGTGAGAACTGATCACAGAGCTCATCCGCACCCCTGCGGACGGTCTCCGGCGCAATCCCGGTCAGACGAAACGCGAGCTTTGGACTCCGTCCACTCAGATTTGTGCCCTATAACACAACACTGCTGGTTCTCTCCTGTTCTTTTCTCAGATATAGCTCTGACTGCTGCCACGGCTCCTGCCGCCCCTGCTGTCGCCGGAGATGCCACCGCTGCCCGCAGCGCAAGCTGATGTAAATGGGACTCGTGTTGAAAAGGCTCTTTCCTCCTGACACTAAAATGTAAAATGGAGAGAGAGAGAGAGAGAGAGAGAGAGAGAGAGAGACTCCAGTAATGGGACCATGGGTGAGGGCCTTAAATATTGCATAGCCAGCAGAGAGAAACATTTCCACTTCTCTCTCTCTCTCTCTCTCTCTGAGGGTGGCGGGGGGGGGGGGGGGGGGGGGCAGGTCTCTAATCATTCTATCCTGTGTTTATTCTAACAAACGGACGCGGTGTCTGGGAGGCCAGCCATACTGATGTGTATGTTATTATTAACATCAAATTGTTTTTGTCATTTCACAAACAGTTTTGGGGGAAAAAATTCAAGTACCTCAGAGGGAAGTGTCATTTCTGTCTGTACAACACACAGACATAGTATTGTCAGTTTAACTGAAATGTAATGTGATTCTCAAACTTTTTCAACAAATAAACAAACAAATAAAAACCTTATCATTTATGAATATTATCAGTAAAAGATACCAGGGAGGCAACAATAAATATTTGTTTGTATCACAACTGTATCTGATCTGCTTGTATTTTTTTTTTTTTAAATTTCCTCTTCTGACACAGTCTATGCTAACTGCAGGTTCATCAACTCACTCTGTAGAATTAGCATTTAGAAGAACCTCAGCCTGGAAAAATAATAAAAGATAAATACATTTTTAAAAAAAGAGGCTGAAGATTTCAAGTTTTGAAATCTGACAAACCATAAAAAGTAAGCTCAACAGGTCTGAAGAAAGATTCTGTTGCAGTCGAACTGCTGAACCTGTCAATCACGATTTAAAAAAAAGACGGAGTTGTTGTTTGTTTGACTGTTGAGTTTGGCGATTAAATTTGGCGTTAATGATTGGCTGTGTTCCAGTGCTCTTCAGTGTTCCCTCTCCTTGTAGACCCATGCACTCAGGTGCGGTCGGTTCATTGTTCCTTCAGTGCATTCGGTTCTGTCAGAATTTTAGTAACGCGGTGGTCGAGAAGGGCATGTGAGAATATTGGGACAGGGCCCAGTCAGTGAAGCATTGGTTAGAGTGAGGTTCCCGTCCTTGGGCTGGTTACCTCCACGCTAACTCTCCATCTAAAGTGTGTGGTGAGTCTTCTTTTGCATACTGACAAAATTTGCATTCCGCGCAATGTTCCGATCATTCTGGTTTCCTATTTAAACCGAAGCTGCCCTCGCTGATAAACCAACTAAACAAAACTCGTATGGTTCTGGCGTCTTTATTCTGGCTGCCGACTGAAAAAGGGCAGAAGATTACTACTAGCCTATTTGCAAAACACAGTGCTGGACAATAAAGGATTATAGATTCAAAAATAAAACCAGCAACAACAATAACTAGAATAGAAAATAAGAAAACAGAATACAATGTCAAATATCAGGATGCTAATGATAACTAAAATACAGTGGACTTTTTTTTTAACGAACTCCTTAGATGCCCCGTGAAATCGCAAGTAAGCTTCTCCGTCTGAAAATTACCACCTGACGTCTCCGTCTCCGAGAACAAGACTGTTGAGAACAGATTTACCACCCCCCCCCCCCCCATCACCTAAACTGGTCACTGCAGACACCAGTAGAGTCTATGGGTGTTCCTTTTGAAAAAGAAAAAAAAAAGTTCTATTCCCGAATCTGATCCTAAATCTGTTGCTTATTCACGTTCATTCAAGCGCCAATAGTGCAAATCATAACGTGAGAG